>NW_026735863.1:0-96650 GCF_949786415.1 Peromyscus eremicus
CAGTAGAGTAGAAGAATGCTCTTTTCTCAAAAGCAGAGTGTGTTTCTTGTAAGGCGAGCTAGTATTTGTTTCCCAGTCAGAAATGGAGTTGAATCACATGCAGTTTCTGGTCCTACGAGCAGGAGTTATTTTCTGGTAAGAAGAGTCACCATTGCCCTCCATTTGCCATACACAGTGCAAAGAGCACTGGCGTCTGTTCCCAGCAAGTACAGTGTATTGGACTGAAGAGAACCTACTGTTCTTGTCAGTTTCCTAAGTGGAGTTTAACTAGATATGGCCCATATTTCGGAAGCACAATTCTTTTGTTCTGAGCAAGCTCACTGTTCTGGCCCTATAGGAAACACAGTAGATTAGAAGATTGCTCTTTTCTCAAAAGCAGAGTGTGTTTCTTATAAGGCGAGCTAGTATTTTTTTTTCCAGTCAGAAATGGAGTTGAATCACATGCAGTTTCTGGTCCTACGAGCAGGAGTTGTTTTCTGGTAAGAAGAGTCACTATTGCGCTCCATTTGCCAAACACAGTGCAAATAGCACTCGCGTCTGTTCCCAGCAAGTACAGTGTATTGGACTGAAGAGAAGCTACTGTTCTCTTCAGTTTCCTAAGCAGAGTTGAACTAGATATGGCCCGTGTGTGTAGGAAGCACAGTTCTTTTGTTCTGAGAAAGCTCACTGTTCTGGCCCTATAGGAAACACAGGAGAGTAGAAGAGTGCTCTTCTCAAAAGCAGAGTGTGTTTCTCGTAAGGCGAGGTAGTGTTTGTTTCCCAGTCCTAAATGGAGTTGAATCACATGCATTTTCTTGTCCTACAAGCAAGAGTTGTTTTCTGGTAAGAAGAGTCACTATTGCGCTCCATTTGCCATACACAGTGCAAATAGCACTCGCTTCTGTTCCCAGCAAGTACAGTGTATTGGACTGAAGAGAAGCTACTGTTCTCTTCAGTTTTCTAAGTGGAGTTGAACTAGATATGGCCCGTAATTCGGAAGCACAGTTCTTTTGTTTTGAGCAAGCTTACTGTTCTGGTCCTATAGGAAACCCAGTAGAGTAGAAGAATGCTCTTTTCTCAAAAGCAGAGTGTGTTTCTTGTAAGGCGAGCTAGTGTTTGTTTCCCAATCAGAAAAGTATTTGAATCACATGCAGTTTCTGGTCCTATGAGCAAGAGTTGTTTTGTGGTAAAAAGAGTCACTTTTGTGCTCCATTCTCCATACACAGTGAGAAGAGCACACGGGTCTGTTTCCAGCAAGTACAGTGTATTGGACTGACGAGAAGCTACTGTTCTTGTCAGTTTCCTAAGCAGAGTTGATGTAGATATGGCCCGTATGTCGGAAGTACAGTGCTTTTGTTCTGAGCAAGCTCACTCTTCTGGCCCTATAGGAAACACAGTAGATTAGAAGAGTGCTCTTTTCTCAAAAGCAGAGTGTGTTTCTTGTAAGGCGAGCTAGCGTTTGTTTCACAGTCCTAATTGGATTTGAAACACATGCAGTTTCTGGTCCTACGAGCAAGAGTTTTTTTCTGCTAAGAAGAGTCACTATTGCGCTCCCATTGCCATACACAGTGCAAATAGCACTCGCCTCTGTTCCCTGCAATTACAGTGTATTGGACTGAAGAGAAGCTACTGTTCTTTTCAGTTTCCTAAGCAGAGTTGAAGTAGATATGGCCCGTGTGTGTAGGAAGCACAGTTCTTTTTTTCTGAGCAAGCTCACTGTTCTGGCCCTATAGGAAACACAGGAGAGTAGAAGAGTGCTCTTTTCTCAAAAGCAGAGTGTGTTTCTTGCAAGGCGAGCTAGTATTTGTTTCCCAGTCAGAAATGGAGTTGAATCACATGCAGTTTCTGGTCCTACGAGCAGGAGTTGTTTTCTTGTAAGAAGAGTCACTATTGCGCTCCATTTGCCATACACAGTGCAAAGAGCACTCGCGTCTGTTCCCAGCAAGTACAGTGTATTGGACTGAAGAGAAGCTACTGTTCTTGTCAGTTTCCTAAGCAGAGTTGAACTAGATATGGCCCGTGTGTCGGAAGCACAGTTCTTTTGTTTTGAGCAAGCTTACTGTTCTGGCCCTATAGGAAACCCAGTAGAGTAGAAGAATGCTCTTTTCTCAAAAGCAGAGTGTGTTTCTTGTAAGGCGAGATAGTGTTTGTTTCCCAATCAGAAAAGGATTTGAATCACATACAGTTTCTGGTCCTATGTGCAAGAGTTGTTTTGTGGTAAAAAGAGTCACTTTTGTGCTCCAAGTGCCATACACAGTGCAAAGAGCACTCGCATCTGATCCCAGCAAGTACAGTGTATTGGACTGAAGAGAAGCTACTGTTCTCCTCAGTTTCCTAAGTGGAGTTGCACTAGACATGGCCCGTAAGTCGGAAGCACAGTTCTTTTGTTCTGAGCAAGCTCACTGTTCTGGCCCTATAGGAAACACAGGAGAGTAGAAGAGTCCTCTTTTCTCAAAAGCAGAGTGTGTTTCTTGTAAGGCGAGCTAGTCTTTGTTCCCCAGTCAGTAATAGAGTTGAATCACATGCAGTTTCTGGTCCTACGAGCAAGAGTTGTTTTCTGGTAAGAAGAGTCACTATTGTGCTCCATTTGCCATACACAGTGCAAATAGCACTCGTGTCTGTTCCCAGCAAGTACAGTGTATTGGACTGAAGAGAAGCTACTGTTCTTGTCAGTTTCCTAAGCAGAGTTGAACTAGATAAGGCCCGTGTGTGTAGGAAGCACAGTTCTTTTGTTCTGAGCAAGCTCACTGTTCTGGCCCTATAGGAAACACAGGAGAGTAGAAGAGTGCTCTTCTCAAAAGCAGAGTGTGTTTCTTGTAAGGCGAGGTAGTGTTTGCTTCCCAGTCCTAAATGAAGTTGAATCACATGCATTTTCTTGTCCTACAAGCAAGAGTTGTTTTCTGGTAAGAAGAGTCACTATTGCACTCCATTTGCCATACACAGTGCAAATAGCACTGGCGTCTGTTCCCAGCAAGTACAGTGTATTGGACTGAAGAGAAGCTACTGTTCTCTTCAGTTTTCTAAGTGGAGTTGAACTAGATATGGCCCGTAATTCGGAAGCACAGTTCTTTTGTTTTGAGCAAGCTTACTGTTCTGGTCCTATAGGAAACCCAGTAGAGTAGAAGAATGCTCTTTTCTCAAAAGCAGAGTGTGTTTCTTGTAAGGCGAGCTAGTGTTTGTTTCCCAATCAGAAAAGGATTTGAATCACATGCAGTTTCTGGTCCTATGAGCAAGAGTTGTTTTGTGGTAAAAAGAGTCACTTTTGTGCTCCATTCTCCATACACAGTGAGAAGAGCACACGGGTCTGTTTCCAGGAAGTACAGTGTATTGGACTGAAGAGAAGCTACTGTTCTTGTCAGTTTCTTAAGCAGAGTTGATGTAGATATGGCCCGTGTGTAGGAAGCACAGTTCTTTTCTTCTGAGCAAGGTCACTGTTCTGGCCCTATAGGAAACACAGGAGAGTAGAAGAGTGCTCTTCTCAAAAGCAGAGTGTGTTTCTTGTAAGGCGAGGTAGTGTTTGTTTCCCAGTCGTAATGGAGTTGAATCAAATGCATTTTCTTGTCCTACAAGCAAGAGTTGTTTTCTGGTAAGAAGAGTCACTATTGCGCTCCATTTGCCATACACAGTGCAAATAGCACTGGCGTCTGTTCCCAGCAAGTACAGTGTATTGGACTGAAGAGAAGCTACTGTTCTTGTCAGTTTCCTAAGCAGAGTTGAACTAGATATGGCCCGTGTGTCGGAAGCACAGTTCTTTTGTTCTGAGCAAGCTCACTCTTCTGGCCCTATAGGAAACACAGTAGTTTAGAAGATTGCTCTTTTTTCAAAAGCAGAGTGTGTTTCTTGTAAGGCGAGCTAGTATTTTTTTTTCCAGTCAGAAATGGAGTTGAATCACATGCAGTTTCTGGTCCTACGAGCAGGAGTTGTTTTCTGGTAAGAAGAGTCACTATTGCGCTCCATTTGCCATACACAGTGCAAATAGCACTCGCGTCTGTTCCCAGCAAGTACAGTGTATTGGACTGAAGAGAAGCTACTGTTCTCTTCAGTTTTCTAAGTGGAGTTGATCTAGATATGGCCCCTGTGTCGGAAGCACAGTTCTTTCGTTTTGAGCAAGCTTACTGTTCTGGCCCTATAGGAAAGCCAGTAGAGTAGAAGAATGCTCTTTTCTCAAAAGCAGAGTGTGTTTCTTGTAAGGCGAGCTAGTGTTTGTTTCCCAATCAGAAAAGGATTTGAATCACATGCAGTTTCTGGTCCTATGAGCAAGAGTTGTTTTGTGGTAAAAAGAGTCACTTTTGTGCTCCAATCTCCATACACAGTGAGAAGAGCACTCGGGTCTGTTTACATCAAGTACAGTGTATTGGACTGAAGAGAAGCTACTGTTCTTGTCAGTTTCCTAAGCAGAGTTGAACTAGATATGGCCCGTGTGTGTAGGAAGCACAGTTCTTTTGTTCTGAGAAAGCTCACTGTTCTGGCCCTATAGGAAACACAGGAGAGTAGAAGAGTGCTCTTCTCAAAAGCAGAGTGTGTTTCTCGTAAGGCGAGGTAGTGTTTGTTTCCCAGTCCTAAATGGAGTTGAATCACATGCATTTTCTTGTCCTACAAGCAAGAGTTGTTTTCTGGTAAGAAGAGTCACTATTGCGCTCCATTTGCCATACACAGTGCAAATAGCACTCGCGTCTGTTCCCAGCAAGTACAGTGTATTGGACTGAAGAGAAGCTACTGTTCTCTTCAGTTTTCTAAGTGGAGTTGAACTAGATATGGCCCGTAATTCGGAAGCACAGTTCTTTTGTTTTGAGCAAGCTTACTGTTCTGGTCCTATAGGAAACCCAGTAGAGTAGAAGAATGCTCTTTTCTCAAAAGCAGAGTGTGTTTCTTGTAAGGCGAGATAGTGTTTGTTTCCCAATCAGAAAAGGATTTGAATCACATGCAATTTCTGGTCCTATGAGCAAGAGTTGTTTTGTGGTAAAGAGAGTCACTTTTTTGCTCCATTCTCCATACACAGTGAGAAGAGCACACGGGTCTGTTTCCAGCAAGTATAGTGTATTGGACTGAAGAGAAGCTACTGTTCTTGTCAGTTTCCTAAGCAGAGTTGATGTAGATATGGCCCGTATGTCGGAAGCACAGTGCTTTTGTTCTGAGCAAGCTCACTCTTCTGGCCCTATAGGAAACACAGTAGATTAGAAGAGTGCTCTTTTCTCAAAAGCAGAGTGTGTTTCTTGTAAGGCGAGCTAGCGTTTGTTTCCCAGTCCTAATTGGATTTGAAACACATGCAGTTTCTGGTCCTACGAGCAAGAGTTTTTTTCTGCTAAGAAGAGTCACTATTGCGCTCCCATTGCCATACACAGTGCAAATAGCACTCGCGTCTGTTCCCTGCAATTACAGTGTATTGGACTGAAGAGAAGCTACTGTTCTTGTCAGTTTCCTAAGCAGAGTTGAAGTAGATATTGCCCGTGTGTGTAGGAAGCACAGTTCTTTTGTTCTGAGCAAGCTCACTGTTCTGGCCCTATAGGAAACACAGGAGAGTAGAAGAGTGCTCTTTTCTCAAAAGCAGAGTGTGTTTCTTGTAAGGCGAGCTAGTATTTGTTTCCCAGTCAGAAATGGAGTTGAATCACATGCAGTTTCTGGTCCTACAAGCAAGAGTTGTTTTCTGGTAAGAAGAGTCACTATTGTGCTCCATTTGCCATACACAGTGCAAAGAGCACTCGCGTCTGTTCCCAGAAAGTACAGTGTATTGGACTGAAGAGAAGCTACTGTTCTTGTCAGTTTCCTAAGCAGAGTTGAACTAGAATTGGCCCGTGTGTCAGAAGCACAGTTCTTTTGTTTTGAGCAAGATTACTGTTCTGGCCCTATAGGAAACCCAGTAGAGTAGAAGAATGCTCTTTTCTCAAAAGCAGAGTGTGTTTCTTGTAAGGCGAGATAGTGTTTGTTTCCCAATCAGAAAAGGATTTGAATCACATACAGTTTCTGGTCCTATGTGCAAGAGTTGTTTTGTGGTAAAAAGAGTCACTTTTGTGCTCCAAGTGCCATACACAGTGCAAAGAGCACTCGCGTCTGATCCCAGCAAGTACAGTGTATTGGACTGAAGAGAAGCTACTGTTCTTGTCAGTTTCCTAAGCAGAGTTGATCTAGATATGGCCCGTGTGTCGGAAGCACAGTGCTTTTGTTCTGAGCAAGCTCACTCTTCTGGCCCTATAGGAAACACAGTAGATTAGAAGAGTGCTCTTTTCTCAAAAGCAGAGTGTGTTTCTTGTAAGGCGAGCTAGTATTTGTTTCCCAGTCAGAAATGGAGTTGAATCACATGCAGTTTCTGGTCCTACAAGCAAGAGTTGTTTTCTGGTAAGAAGAGTCACTATTGTGCTCCATTTGCCATACACAGTGCAAATAGCACTCGCGTCTGTTCCCAGCAAGTACAGTGTATTGGACTGAAGAGAAGCTACTGTTCTTTTCAGTTTCCTAAGCAGAGTTGAACTAGATAAGGCCCGTGTGTGTATGAAGCACAGTTCTTTTGTTCTGAGCAAGCTCACTGTTCTGGCCCTATAGGAAACACAGGAGAGTAGAAGAGTGCTCTTCTCAAAAGCAGAGTGTGTTTCTTGTAAGGCGAGGTAGTGTTTGTTTCCCAGTCCTAAATGGAGTTGAATCACATGCATTTTCTTGTCCTACAAGCAAGAGTTGTTTTCTGGTAAGAAGAGTCACTATTGTGCTCCATTTGCCATACACAGTGCAAATAGCACTAGTGTCTGTTCCCAGCAAGTACAGTGTATTGGACTGAAGAGAAGCTACTGTTCTTGTCAGTTTCCTAAGCAGAGTTGAACTAGATAAGGCCCGTGTGTGTAGGAAGCACAGTTCTTTTCTTCTGAGCAAGCTCACTGTTCTGGCCCTATAGGAAACACAGGAGAGTAGAAGAGTGCTCTTCTCAAAAGCAGAGTGTGTTTCTTGTAAGGCGAGGTAGTGTTTGTTTCCCAGTCCTAAATGAAGTTGAATCACATGCATTTTCTTGTCCTACGAGCAGGAGTTGTTTTCTGGTAAGAAGAGTCACTATTGCGCTCCATTTGCCATACACAGTGCAAATAGCACTCGCGTCTGTTCCCAGCAAGTACAGTGTATTGGACTGAAGAGAAGCTACTGTTCTCGTCAGTTTTCTAAGTGGAGTTGAACTAGATATGGCCCGTAATTCGGAAGCACAGTTCTGTTGTTTTGAGCAAGCTTACTGTTCTGGTCCTATAGGAAACCCAGTAGAGTAGAAGAATGCTGTTTTCTCAAAAGCAGAGTGTGTTTCTTGTAAGGCGAGCTAGTGTTTGTTTCCCAATCAGAAAAGGATTTGAATCACATGCAGTTTCTGGTCCGATGAGCAAGAGTTGTTTTGTGGTAAAAAGAGTCACTTTTGTGCTCCATTCTCCATACACAGTGAGACGAGCACACGGGTCTGTTTCCAGCAAGTACAGTGTATTGGACTGAAGAGAAGCTACTGTTCTTGTCAGTTTCCTAAGCAGAGTTGAACTAGATATGGCCTGGTGTGTAGGAAGCACAGTTCTTTTTTTCTGAGGAAGCTCACTGTTCTGGCCCTATAGGAAACACAGTCGATTAGAAGAGTGCTCTTTTCTCAAAAGCAGAGTGTGTTTCTTGTAAGGCGAGCTACTATTTTTTCCCAGTCAGAAATGGAGTTGAATCACATGCAGTTTCTGGTCCTATGAACAAGAGTTGATTTCTGGTAAGAAGTGTCACTATTGTGCTCCATTTGCCATACACAGTGCAATAGCACTCGCGTCTGTTCCCACCAAGTACAGAGTATTGGACTGAAGAGAAGCTACTGTTCTTGTCAATTTCCAAACAGAGTTGAACTAGATATGACCTGTGTGTGTAGGATTCACAATTTTTTTCTTCTGAGCAAGCTCAGTGTTCTGGCCCTATAGGAAACACAGGAGAGTAGAAGAGTGCTCTTTTCTCAAAAGCAGAGTGTGTTTCTTGTAAGGCGAACTAGCATTTGTTTCCCATTCATAAACGGAGTTGAATCACATGCAGTTTCTGGTCCTACGAACAAGAGTTGTTTTCTGGTAAGAAGAGTCACTATTGCGCTCCCATTGCCATACACAGTGCAAATGGCACTCGCGTCTGTTCCCAGCAATTACAGTGTATTGGACTGAAGTGAAGCTACTGTTCTTGTCAGTTTCCTAAGCAGAGTTGAACTAGATATGGCCGGTGTGTGTAGGAAGCACAGTTCTTTTGTTCTGAGCAAGCTCACTGTTCTGGCCCTATAGGAAACACAGGAGAGTAGAAGAGTGCTCTTTTCTGAAAAGCAGAGTGTGTTTCTTGTAAGGCGAGCTAGTATTTGTTTCCCAGTCAGAAATGGAGTTTAATCACATGCAGTTTCTGGTCCTACGAGCAAGAGCTGTTTTCTAGTAAGAAGAGTCACTATTGCGCTCCCATTGCCATACACAGTGCAAATAGCACTCACGTCTGTTCCCAGCAAGTACAGTGTATTGGACTCAAGAGAAGCTACTGTTCTTGTCAGGTTCCTAAGCAGAGTTGAACTAGATATGGACCGTGTGTGTAGAAAGCACAGTTCTTTTGTTCTGAGCAAGCTCACGGTTCTGGCCCTGTAGGAAACACAGTATAGAAGACGAGTGCTCTTTTCTCAAAAGCAGAGTGTGTTTCTTGTAAGGCGAGCTAGTGTTTGTTTCCCATTCATAAAGGAGTTGAATCACATACAGTTTCTGTTCCTACAAGCAAGAGTTGTTTTCTGCTAAGAAGAGTCACTATTGCGCTACCATTGCCATACACAGTGCAAATAGCACTCGCTTCTCTTCCCAGCAAGTACAGTGTATTGGACTGAAGTGAAGCTACTGTTCTTGTCAGTTTCCTAAGCAGAGTTGAACTAGATATGGCCCGTGTGTTTAGGAAGTACAGTTCTTTTTTTCTGAGCAAGTTCACTGTTCTGGCCCTACAGGAAACACAGGAGAGTAGAAGAGTGCTCTTTTCTCAAATACAGAGTGTGTTTCTTGTAAAGCGAGCTAGTATTTGTTTCACAGTCAAAAATGTAGTTTAATCACATGCAGTTTCTGGTCCTACGAGCAGGAGTTGTTTTCTGGTAAGAAGAATCACTATTGTGTTCCACTTGCCATACACAGTGCAAATAGCACTAGCGTCTGTTCCCAGCAAGTACAGTGTATTGGACTGAAGAAAAGCTACTGTTCTTGTCAGTTTCCTAAGCAGTGTTGAACTAGATATGGCCCGTGTGTCGGAAGCACAGTTCTTTTGTTCTGAGCAAGCTCACTCTCTGGCACTATAGGAAACACAGTAGAGTAGAGGAATGCTCTTTTCTCTAAAGCAGAGTGTGTTTCTTGAAAGGCGAGCTAGTGTTTGTTTCCCAATCAGAAAAGGATTTGAATCACATGCACTTTCTGGTCCTATGAGCAAGAGTTGTTTTGTGGTAAAAATAGTCACTTTTGTGCTCCAATCGCCATACACAGTGCAAAGAGCACTCGCGTCTGTTCCCAGCAAGTACAGTGTATTGGACTGAAGAGAAGCTACTGTTCTTGTCAGTTTCCTAACCAGAGTTGAAGTAGATATGGCCCGTGTGTGTAGGAAGCACATTTCTTTTGTTCTGAGCAAGCTCATTGTTCTGGCCCTGTAGGAAACACAGTATATTAGAAGAGTGCTCTTTTCTCAAAAGCAGAGTGTGTTTCTTGTAAGGCGAGATTGTGTTTGTTTCCCAGTCAGAAATGGAGTTGAATCACATGCAGTTTCTTGTCCTACAAGCAAGAGTTGTTTTCTGGTAAGAAGAGTCACTATTGAGCTCCCATTGCCATACACAGTGCAAATATCACTCGCGTCTGTTCCCAGCAAGTACAGTGTATTGGACTGAAGAGAAGCTACTGTTCTAGTCAGTTTCCTCAGTGGAGTTGAAATAGATATGGCCCGTACGTTGGAAGCACAGTTCTTTTGTTCTGAGCAAGCTCACTCTTCTGGCCCTATAGGAAACACAGGAGAGTAGAAGAGTGCTCTTTCTCAAAAGCAGAGTGTGTTTCTTGTAAGGCGAGCTAGTGTTTGTTTCCGAATCAGAAATGGAGTTGAATCACATGCAGTTTCTGGTCCTACTAGCAGGAGTTGTTTTCTGGTAAGAAGAGTCACTATTGCGCTCCCATTTCCATACACAGTGCAAATGGCACTCGCGTCTGTTCCCAGCAAGTACAGTGTATTGGACTGAAGAGAAGCTACTGTTCTCGTCAGTTTCCTAAGTGGAGTTGAACTAGATATGGCCCGTACATCGGAAGCACAGTTCTTTTGTTCTGAGCAAGCTCACTGTTCTGGCCCTATAGGAAACACAGTAGATTAGAAGAGTGCTCTTTTCTCAAAAGCAGAGTGTGTTTCTTGTAAGGCGAGATAGTGTTTGTTTCCCAATCAGAAAAAGATTTGAATCACATGCAGTTTCTTTTTCTATGAGCAAGAGTTGTTTTGTGGTAAAAAGAGTCACTTTTGTGCTCCATTCGCTATACACAGTGCAAAGAGCACTCGCCTCTGATCCCAGCAAGTACAGTGTATTGGACTGAAGAGAAGCTACTGTTCTCGTCAGTTTCCTATGTGGAGTTGAACTAGATATGGCCCCTGTGTGGGAAGCACAGTTCTTTTGTTCTGAGCAAGCTCATTTTTCTGGCCCTATAGGAAACACAGGAGATTAGAAGAGTGCTCTTTTCTCAAAAGCAGAGTGTGTTTCTTGTAAGGCGAGCTAGTGTTTGTTTCCCAATCAGAAAAGGATTTGAATCACATGCAGTTTCTGGTCCTATGAGCAAGAGTTGTTTTGTGGTAAAAAGATTCACTTTTATGTTCCATTCGCCATACACAGTGCAAAGAGCACTTGCATCTGATCCCAGCAAGGACAGTGTATTGGACTGAAAAAAAGCTACTGTTCTTGTTAGGTTCCTAACCAGAGTTGAAGTAGATATGGCCCGTGTGTCGGAAGCACAGTTCTTTTTTTCTGAGGAAGCTCACTGTTCTGGCCCTATAGGAAACACAGTAGATTAGAAGAGTGCTCTTTTCTCAAAAGCAGAGTGTGTTTCTTGTAACGCGAGCTACTATTTGTTTCCCAGTCAGAAATGGAGTTCAATCACATGCAGTTTCTGGTCCTACGAGCAAGAGTTGTTTTCTGGTAAGAAGAGTCACTATTGTGCTCCATTTGCCATACACAGTGCAAATTGCACTCGCGTCTGTTCCCAGCAAGTACAGTGTATTGGACTGAAGAGAAGCTACTGTTCTCGTCAGTTTCCTAAGTGGAGTTGAACTAGATATGGCCCGTACGTTGTAAGCACAGTTCTTTTGTTCTGAGCAAGCTCACTCTTCTGGCCCTATATGAAACACAGTAGATTAGAAGAGTGCTCTTTTCTCAAAAGCAGAGTGTGTTTCTTGTAAGGCGAGCTAGTGTTTGTTTCCCAATCAGAAAAGGATTTGAATCACATGCAGTTTCTGGTCCTATGAGCAAGAGTTGTTTTGTGGTAAAAAGAGTCACTTTTGTGCTCCATTCGCCATACACAGTGCAAATAGCACTTGCGTCTGTTCCCAGCAAGTACAGTGTATTGGACTGAAGAGAAGCTACTGTTCTTGTCAGGTTCCTAACCAGAGTTGAAGTAGATATGGCCCGTGTGTGTAGGAAGCACATTTCTTTTGTTCTGAGCAAGCTCACTGTTCTGGCCCTATAGGAAACACAGTATATTAGAAGAGTGCTCTTTTCTCAAAAGCAGAGTGTGTTTCTTGTAAGGCGAGATTGTGTTTGTTTCCCAGTAAGAAATGGAGTTGAATCACATGCAGTTTCTGGTCCTACGAGCAGGAGTTGTTTTCTGGTAAGAAGAGTCACTATTGCGCTACCATTGCCATACACAGTGCAAATAGCACTCGCGTCTGTTCCCAGCAAGTACAGTGTATTGGACTGAAGAGAAGCTACTGTTCTAGTCAGTTTCCTCAGTGGAGTTGAACTAGATATGGCCCGTACGTTGGAAGCACAGTTCTTTTCTTCTGAGCAAGCTCACTGTTCTGGCCCTATAGGAAACACAGGAGAGTAGAAGAGTGCTCTTTCTCAAAAGCAGAGTGTGTTTCTTGTAAGGCGAGCTAGTATTTGTTTCCCAGTCAGAAATGGAGTTGAATCCCATGCAGTTTCTTGTCCTGCAAGCAAGAGTTGTTTTCTGGTAAGAAGAGTCACTATTGTGCTCCCATTGCCATACACAGTGCAAATAGCACTCGCGTCTGTTCCCAGCAAGCACAGTGTATTGGACTGAAGAGAAGCTACTGTTCTTGTCAGTTTCCAAAGCAGAGTTGAACTAGATATGGCCCGTGTGTAGGAAGCACAGTCTTTTGTTCTGAGTAAGCTCACTGTTCTGGCCCTATAGGAAACACAGGAGAGTAGAAGAGTGCTCTTTCTCAAAAGCAGAGTGTGTTTCTTGTAAGGCGAGCCAGTGTTTGTTTCCGAATCAGAAATGGAGTTGAATCACATGCAGTTTCTGGTCCTACTAGCAAGAGTTGTTTTCTGGTAAGAAGAGTCACTATTGCGCTCCCATTTCCATACACAGTGCAAATGGCACTCGCGTCTGTTCCCAGCAAGTACAGTGTATTGGACTGAAGAGAAGCTACTGTTCTCGTCAGTTTCCTAAGTGGAGTTGAACTAGGTATGGCCCATACTTCGGAAGCACAGTTCTTTTGTTCTGAGCAAGCTCACTGTTCTGGCCCTATAGGAAACACAGTAGATTAGAAGAGTGCTCTTTTCTCAAAAGCAGAGTGTGTTTCTTGTAAGGCAAGCTAGCATTTGTTTCCCAGTCCTAAATGGAGTTGAATCCCATTCAGTTTCTTCTCCTGCAAGCAAGAGTTTTTTTTCTGGTAAGAAGAGTCACTATTGTGCTCCCATTGCCATACACAGTGCAAATAGCACTCGCGTCTGTTCCCAGCAATTACAGTGTATTGGACTGAAGTGAAGCTACTGTTCTTGTCAGTTTCCTAAGCAGAGTTGAACTAGATATGGCCCGTGTGTGTAGGAAGCACAGTTCTTTTGTTCTGAGCAAGCTCACTCTTCTGGCCCTATAGGAAACACAGGAGAGTAGAAGAGTGCTCTTTTCTGAAAAGCAGAGTGTGTTTCTTGTAAGGCGAGCTAGTATTTGTTTCCCAGTCAGAAATGGAGTTTAATCACATGCAGTTTCTGGTCCTACGAGCAAGAGCTGTTTTCTAGTAAGAAGAGTCACTATTGCGCTCCCATTGCCATACACAGTGCAAATAGCACTCGCGTCTGTTCCCAGCAAGTACAGTGTATTGGACTCAAGAGAAGCTACTGTTCTTGTCAGGTTCCTAAGCAGAGTTGAACTAGATATGGACCGTGTGTGTAGAAAGCACAGTTCTTTTGTTCTGAGCAAGCTCACGGTTCTGGCCCTGTAGGAAACACAGTATAGAAGACGAGTGCTCTTTTCTCAAAAGCAGAGTGTGTTTCTTGTAAGGCGAGCTAGTGTTTGTTTCCCATTCATAAAGGAGTTGAATCACATACAGTTTCTGTTCCTACAAGCAAGAGTTGTTTTCTGCTAAGAAGAGTCACTATTGCGCTACCATTGCCATACACAGTGCAAATAGCACTCGCTTCTCTTCCCAGCAAGTACAGTGTATTGGACTGAAGAGAAGCTACTGTTCTTGTCAGTATCCTAAGCAGAGTTGAACTAGATATGGCCCGTGTGTGTAGGAAGTACAGTTCTTTTTTTCTGAGCAAGTTCACTGTTCTGGCCCTATAGGAAACACAGGAGAGTAGAAGAGTGCTCTTTTCTCAAATACAGAGTGTGTTTCTTGTAAAGCGAGCTAGTATTTGTTTCACAGTCAAAAATGTAGTTTAATCACATGCAGTTTCTGGTCCTACGAGCAGGAGTTGTTTTCTGGTAAGAAGAATCACTATTGTGTTCCACTTGCCATACACAGTGCAAATAGCACTAGCGTCTGTTCCCAGCAAGTACAGTGTATTGGACTGAAGAAAAGCTACTGTTCTTGTCAGTTTCCTAAGCAGTGTTGAACTAGATATGGCCCGTGTGTCAGAAGCACAGTTCTTTTGTTCTGAGCAAGCTCACTCTCTGGCACTATAGGAAACACAGTAGAGTAGAGGAATGCTCTTTTCTCTAAAGCAGAGTGTGTTTCTTGAAAGGCGAGCTAGTGTTTGTTTCCCAATCAGAAAAGGATTTGAATCACATGCACTTTCTGGTCCTATGAGCAAGAGTTGTTTTGTGTTAAAAATAGTCACTTTTGTGCTCCAATCGCCATACACAGTGCAAAGAGCACTCGCGTCTGATCTTAGCAAGTACAGTGTATTGGACTGAAGAGAAGCTACTGTTCTTGTCAGTTTCCTAACCAGAGTTGAAGTAGATATGGCCCGTGTGTGTAGGAAGCACATTTCTTTTGTTCTGAGCAAGCTCATTGTTCTGGCCCTGTAGGAAACACTGTATATTAGAAGAGTGCTCTTTTCTCAAAAGCAGAGTGTGTTTCTTGTAAGGCGAGATTGTGTTTGTTTCCCAGTCAGAAATGGAGTTGAATCACATGCAGTTTCTTGTCCTACAAGCAAGAGTTGTTTTCTGGTAAGAAGAGTCACTATTGAGCTCCCATTGCCATACACAGTGCAAATATCACTCGCGTCTGTTCCCAGCAAGTACAGTGTATTGGACTGAAGAGAAGCTACTGTTCTAGTCAGTTTCCTCAGTGGAGTTGAAATAGATATGGCCCGTACGTTGGAAGCACAGTTCTTTTGTTCTGAGCAAGCTCACTCTTCTGGCCCTATAGGAAACACAGGAGAGTAGAAGAGTGCTCTTTCTCAAAAGCAGAGTGTGTTTCTTGTAAGGCGAGCTAGTGTTTGTTTCCGAATCAGAAATGGAGTTGAATCACATGCAGTTTCTGGTCCTACTAGCAGGAGTTGTTTTCTGGTAAGAAGAGTCACTATTGCGCTCCCATTTCCATACACAGTGCAAATGGCACTCGCGTCTGTTCCCAGCAAGTACAGTGTATTGGACTGAAGAGAAGCTACTGTTCTCGTCAGTTTCCTAAGCGGAGTTGAACTAGATATGGCCCATACTTCGGAAGCACAGTTCTTTTGTTCTGAGCAAGCTCACTGTTCTGTCCCTATAGGAAACACAGTAGATTAGAAGAGTGCTCTTTTCTCAAAAGCAGAGTGTGTTTCTTGTAAGGCAAGCTAGCATTTGTTTCCCAGTCCTAAATGGAGTTGAATCCCATGCAGTTTCTTGTCCTGCAAGCAAGAGTTGTTTTCTGCTAAGAAGAGTCACTATTGTGCTCCCATTGCCATACACAGTGCAAATAGCACTCACGTCTGTTCCCAGCAAGCACAGTGTATTGGACTGAAGAGAAGCTACTGTTCTTGTCAGTTTCCTAAGCAGAGTTGAACTAGATATGGCCACTACGTCAGAAGCACAGTTCTTTTGTTCTGAGCAAGCTCACTCTTCTGGCCCTATAGGAAACACAGTAGATTAGAAGAGTGCTCTTTTCTCAAAAGCAGAGTGTGTTTCTTGTAAGGCAAGCTAGTGTTTCTTTCCCAATCAGAAGAGGATTTGTATCACATGCAGTTTCTGGTCCTTTGAGAAAGAGTTGTTTTGTGGTAAAAAGAGTCACTTTTGTGCTCCATTCACCATATACAGTGCAAAGAACACTGGAGTCTGTTTCCAGCAAGTACAGTGTATAGGACTGAAGAGAAGCTACTGTTCTTGTCAGTTTCCTAAGCAGAGTTGAACTAGATATGGCCCGGGTGTCGGAAGCACAGTGCTTTTGTTCTGAGCAAGCTCACTGTTCTGGCCCTATAGGAAACACAGTATATTAGAAGAGTGCTCTTTTCTCAAAAGCAGAGTGTGTTTATTGTAAGGCGAGCTAGCATTTGTTTCCCAGTCCTAAACCGAGTTGAAACACATTTAGTTTCCGTTCCTACGAGCAAGAGTTGTTTTCTGCTAAGAAGAGTATTGTGCTCCCTTTTACATATACAGTGCAAATAGCACTCGCGTCTGTTCCCAGCAAGCACAGTGTATTGGACTGAAGAGAAGCTACTGTTCTTGTCAGGTTCCTAAGCAGAGTTGAACTAGATATGGCCCGTGTGTGTAGGAAGCACAGTTCTTTTGTTCTGAGCAAGCTCACTGTTCTGGCACTATAGGAAACACAGGAGAGTAGAAGAGTGCTCTTCTCAAAAGCAGAGTGTGTTTCCTGTAAGGCGAGCTAGTGTTTGTTTCCCAGTCCTAAATGGAGTTGAATGACATGCAGTTTCTTGTCCTACGAGCAAGAGTTGTTTTCTGGTAAGAAGAGTCACTATTGCGCTCCCATTGCCATACACAGGGCAAATAGCACTCGCTTCTGTTCCCAGCAAGTACAGTGTATTGGGCTGAAGAGAAGCTACTGTTCTCGTCAGTTTCCTAAGCAGAGTTGAAATAGATATGGCCCATGTGTGTAGGAAGCACAGTTCTTTTGTTCTGAGCAAGCTAACTGTTCTGGCCGTAAAGGAAACACAGGAGAGTAGATGAGTGCTCTTTTCTCAGAGCAGAGTGTGTTTCTTGTAAGGCGAGCTAGTGTTTGTTTCCCAGTCTTAATGGAGTTGAATCACATGCAGTTTCTTGTCCTAGGAACAAGAGTTGTTTTTTGATAAGAAGAGTCACTATTGCGCTCCCATTGCCATACACAGTGCAAATAGCTCTCATGACTGTTCCCAGCAAGTACAGTGTATTGGACTGAAGAGAAGCTACTGTTCTCGTGAGTTTCCTAAGTGGAGTTGAACGACATATGGCCCGTAAGTCAGAAGCACAGTTCTTTTGTTCTGAGGAAGCTCACTGTTCTGGCCCTATAGGAAACACAGTAGATTAGAAGAGTGCTCTTTTCTCAAAAGCAGAGTGTGTTTCTTGTAACGCGAGCTACTATTTTTTTCCCAGTCAGAAATGGAGTTCAATCACATGCAGTTTCTGGTCCTACGAGCAAGAGTTGTTTTCTGGTAAGAAGAATCACTATTGTGCTCCATTTGCCATACACAGTGCAAATTGCACTCGCGTCTGTTCCCAGCAAGTACAGTGTATTGGACTGAAGAGAAGCTACTGTTCTTGTCAGTTTCCTAAGTGGAGTTGAACTAGATATGGCCCGTACGTTGTAAGCACAGTTCTTTTGTTCTGAGCAAGCTCACTCTTCTGGCCCTATATGAAACACAGTAGATTAGAAGAGTGCTCTTTTCTCAAAAGCAGAGTGTGTTTCTTGTAAGGCGAGCTAGTGTTTGTTTCCCAATCAGAAAAGGATTTGAATCACATGCAGTTTCTGGTCCTATGAGCAAGAGTTGTTTTGTGGTAAAAAGAGTCACTTTTGTGCTCCATTCGCCATACACAGTGCAAATAGCACTTGCGTCTGTTCCCAGCAAGTACAGTGTATTGGACTGAAGAGAAGCTACTGTTCTTGTCAGGTTCCTAACCAGAGTTGAAGTAGATATGGCCCGTGTGTGTAGGAAGCACATTTCTTTTGTTCTGAGCAAGCTCACTGTTCTGGCCCTATAGGAAACACAGTATATTAGAAGAGTGCTCTTTTCTCAAAAGCAGAGTGTGTTTCTTGTAAGGCGAGATTGTGTTTGTTTCCCAGTAAGAAATGGAGTTGAATCACATGCAGTTTCTGGTCCTACGAGCAGGAGTTGTTTTCTGTTAAGAAGGGTCACTATTGCGCTACCATTGCCATACACAGTGCAAATAGCACTCGCGTCTGTTCCCAGCAAGTACAGTGTATTGGACTGAAGAGAAGCTACTGTTCTAGTCAGTTTCCTCAGTGGAGTTGAACTAGATATGGCCCGTACGTTGGAAGCACAGTTCTTTTCTTCTGAGCAAGCTCACTGTTCTGGCCCTATAGGAAACACAGGAGAGTAGAAGAGTGCTCTTTCTCAAAAGCAGAGTGTGTTTCTTGTAAGGCGAGCTAGTATTTGTTTCCCAGTCAGAAATGGAGTTGAATCACATGCAGTTTCTGGTCCTACTAGCAGGAGTTGTTTTCTTGTAAGAAGAGTCACTATTGCGCTCCCATTTCCATACACAGTGCAAATGGCACTCGCGTCTGTTCCCAGCAAGTACAGTGTATTGGACTGAAGAGAAGCTACTGTTCTCGTCAGTTTCCTAAGTGGAGTTGAACTAGATATGGCCCATACTTCAGAAGCACAGTTCTTTTGTTCTGAGCAAGCTCACTGTTCTGTCCCTATAGGAAACACAGTAGATTAGAAGAGTGCTCTTTAGTCAAAAGCAGAGTGTGTTTCTTGTAAGGCGAGCTAGTATTTGTTTCCCAGTCAGAAATGGAGTTGAATCCCATGCAGTTTCTTGTCCTGCAAGCAAGAGTTGTTTTCTGGTAAGAAGAGTCACTATTGTGCTCCCATTGCCATACACAGTGCAAATAGCACTCGCGTCTGTTCCCAGCAAGCACAGTGTATTGGACTGAAGAGAAGCTACTGTTCTTGTCAGTTTCCAAAGCAGAGTTGAACTAGATATGGCCCGTGTGTAGGAAGCACAGTCTTTTGTTCTGAGTAAGCTCACTGTTCTGGCCCTATAGGAAACACAGGAGAGTAGAAGAGTGCTCTTTCTCAAAAGCAGAGTGTGTTTCTTGTAAGGCGAGCCAGTGTTTGTTTCCGAATCAGAAATGGAGTTGAATCACATGCAGTTTCTGGTCCTACTAGCAAGAGTTGTTTTCTGGTAAGAAGAGTCACTATTGCGCTCCCATTTCCATACACAGTGCAAATGGCACTCGCATCTGTTCCCAGCAAGTACAGTGTATTGGACTGAAGAGAAGCTACTGTTCTCGTCAGTTTCCTAAGTGGAGTTGAACTAGGTATGGCCCATACTTCGGAAGCACAGTTCTTTTGTTCTGAGCAAGCTCACTGTTCTGGCCCTATAGGAAACACAGTAGATTAGAAGAGTGCTCTTTTCTCAAAAGCAGAGTGTGTTTCTTGTAAGGCAAGCTAGCATTTGTTTCCCAGTCCTAAATGGAGTTGAATCCCATTCAGTTTCTTCTCCTGCAAGCAAGAGTTTTTTTTTCTGGTAAGAAGAGTCACTATTGTGCTCCCATTGCCATACACAGTGCAAATAGCACTCGCGTCTGTTCCCAGCAATTACAGTGTATTGGACTGAAGTGAAGCTACTGTTCTTGTCAGTTTCCTAAGCAGAGTTGAACTAGATATGGCCCGTGTGTGTAGGAAGCACAGTTCTTTTGTTCTGAGCAAGCTCACTGTTCTGGCCCTATAGGAAACACAGGAGAGTAGAAGAGTGCTCTTTTCTGAAAAGCAGAGTGTGTTTCTTGTAAGGCGAGCTAGTATTTGTTTCCCAGTCAGAAATGGAGTTTAATCACATGCAGTTTCTGGTCCTACGAGCAAGAGCTGTTTTCTAGTAAGAAGAGTCACTATTGCGCTCCCATTGCCATACACAGTGCAAATAGCACTCGCGTCTGTTCCCAGCAAGTACAGTGTATTGGACTCAAGAGAAGCTACTGTTCTTGTCAGGTTCCTAAGCAGAGTTGAACTAGATATGGACCGTGTGTGTAGAAAGCACAGTTCTTTTGTTGTGAGCAAGCTCACGGTTCTGGCCCTGTAGGAAACACAGTATAGAAGACGAGTGCTCTTTTCTCAAAAGCAGAGTGTGTTTCTTGTAAGGCGAGCTAGTGTTTGTTTCCCATTCATAAAGGAGTTGAATCACATACAGTTTCTGTTCCTACAAGCAAGAGTTGTTTTCTGCTAAGAAGAGTCACTATTGCGCTACCATTGCCATACACAGTGCAAATAGCACTCGCTTCTCTTCCCAGCAAGTACAGTGTATTGGACTGAAGAGAAGCTACTGTTCTTGTTAGTTTCCTAAGCAGAGTTGAACTAGATATGGCCCGTGTGTGTAGGAAGTACAGTTCTTTTTTTCTGAGCAAGTTCACTGTTCTGGCCCTATAGGAAACACAGGAGAGTAGAAGAGTGCTCTTTTCTCAAATACAGAGTGTGTTTCTTGTAAAGCGAGCTAGTATTTGTTTCACAGTCAAAAATGTAGTTTAATCACATGCAGTTTCTGGTCCTACGAGCAGAAGTTGTTTTCTGGTAAGAAGAATCACTATTGTGTTCCACTTGCCATACACAGTGCAAATAGCACTAGCGTCTGTTCCCAGCAAGTACAGTGTATTGGACTGAAGAAAAGCTACTGTTCTTGTCAGTTTCCTAAGCAGTGTTGAACTAGATATGGCCCGTGTGTCGGAAGCACAGTTCTTTTGTTCTGAGCAAGCTCACTCTCTGGCACTATAGGAAACACAGTAGAGTAGAGGAATGCTCTTTTCTCTAAAGCAGAGTGTGTTTCTTGAAAGGCGAGCTAGTGTTTGTTTCCCAATCAGAAAAGGATTTGAATCACATGCACTTTCTGGTCCTATGAGCAAGAGTTGTTTTGTGGTAAAAATAGTCACTTTTGTGCTCCAATCGCCATACACAGTGCAAAGAGCACTTGCGTCTGTTCCCAGCAAGTACAGTGTATTGGACTGAAGAGAAGCTACTGTTCTTGTCAGTTTCCTAACCAGAGTTGAAGTAGATATGGCCCGTGTGTGTAGGAAGCACATTTCTTTTGTTCTGAGCAAGCTCATTGTTCTGGCCCTGTAGGAAACACAGTATATTAGAAGAGTGCTCTTTTCTCAAAAGCAGAGTGTGTTTCTTGTAAGGCGAGATTGTGTTTGTTTCCCAGTCAGAAATGGAGTTGAATCACATGCAGTTTCTGGTCCTACGAGCAGCAGTTGTTTTCTGGTAAGAAGAGTCACTATTGTGCTCTCTTTGCCATACACAGTGCAAATAGCACTTGCTCCTGTTCCCAGCAAGTACAGTGTATTGGACTAAAGAGAAGCTACTGTTCTCGTCAGTTTCCTAAGTGGAGTTGAACTAGATATGGCCCATACGTCGGAAGCACAGTTCTTTTGTTCTGAGCAAGCTCACTGTTCTGGCCCTATAGGAAACACAGTATATTAGAAGAGTGCTCTTTTCTCAAAAGCAGAGTGTGTTTCCTGTATGGCAAGCTAGTGCTTGTTTCGCAGTGCTAAATGGAGTTTAATCACATGAAGTTTCTTGTCCTACAAGCAAGAGTTGCTTTCTGGTAAGAAGAGTCACTATTGAGCTCCCATTGCCATACACAGTGCAAATATCACTCGCGTCTGTTCCCAGCAAGTACAGTGTATTGGACTGAAGAGAAGCTACTGTTCTAGTCAGTTTCCTCAGTGGAGTTGAACTAGATATGGCCCGTACGTTGGAAGCACAGTTCTTTTGTTCTGAGCAAGCTCACTCTTCTGGCCCTATAGGAAACACAGGAGAGTAGAAGAGTGCTCTTTCTCAAAAGCAGAGTGTGTTTCTTGTAAGGCGAGCTAGTGTTTGTTTCCGAATCAGAAATGGAGTTGAATCACATGCAGTTTCTGGTCCTACTAGCAGGAGTTGTTTTCTGGTAAGAAGAGTCACTATTGCGCTCCCATTTCCATACACAGTGCAAATGGCACTCGCGTCTGTTCCCAGCAAGTACAGTGTATTGGACTGAAGAGAAGCTACTGTTCTCGTCAGTTTCCTAAGCGGAGTTGAACTAGATATGGCCCATACTTCGGAAGCACAGTTGTTTTGTTCTGAGCAAGCTCACTGTTCTGTCCCTATAGGAAACACAGTAGATTAGAAGAGTGCTCTTTTCTCAAAAGCAGAGTGTGTTTCTTGTAAGGCAAGCTAGCATTTGTTTCCCAGTCCTAAATGGAGTTGAATCCCATGCAGTTTCTTGTCCTGCAAGCAAGAGTTGTTTTCTCGTAAGAAGAGTCACTATTGTGCTCCCATTGCCATACACAGTGCAAATAGCACTCACGTCTGTTCCCAGCAAGCACAGTGTATTGGACTGAAGAGAAGCTACTGTTCTTGTCAGTTTCCTAAGCAGAGTTGAACTAGATATGGCCACTACGTCAGAAGCACAGTTCTTTTGTTCTGAGCAAGCTCACTGTTCTGGCCCTATAGGAAACACAGTAGATTAGAAGAGTGCTCTTTTCTCAAAAGCAGAGTGTGTTCCTTGTAAGGCAAGCTAGTGTTTCTTTCCCAATCAGAAGAGGATTTGTATCACATGCAGTTTCTGGTCCTATGAGAAAGAGTTGTTTTGTGGTATAAAGAGTCACTTTTGTGCTCCATTCACCATATACAGTGCAAAGAACTCTGGTGTCTGTTTCCAGCAAGTACAGTGTATAGGACTGAAGAGAAGCTACTGTTCTTGTCAGTTTCCTAAGCAGAGTTGAACTAGATATGGCCCGGGTGTCGGAAGCACAGTGCTTTTGTTCTGAGCAAGCTCACTGTTCTGGCCCTATAGGAAACACAGTATATTAGAAGAGTGCTCTTTTCTCAAAAGCAGAGTGTGTTTATTGTAAGGCGAGCTAGCATTTGTTTCCCAGTCCTAAACCGAGTTGAAACACATGCAGTTTCCGTTCCTACGAGCAAGAGTTGTTTTCTGCTAAGAAGAGTATTGTGCTCCCTTTTACATATACAGTGCAAATAGCACTCGCGTCTGTTCCCAGCAAGCACAGTGTATTGGACTGAAGAGAAGCTACTGTTCTTGTCAGGTTCCTAAGCAGAGTTGAACTAGATATGGCCCGTGTGTGTAGGAAGCACAGTTCTTTTGTTCTGAGCAAGCTCACTGTTCTGGCACTATAGGAAACACAGGAGTGTAGAAGAGTGCTCTTCTCAAAAGCAGAGTGTGTTTCCTGTAAGGCGAGCTAGTGTTTGTTTCCCAGTCCTAAATGGAGTTGAATGACATGCAGATTCTTGTCCTACGAGCAAGAGTTGTTTTCTGGTAAGAAGAGTCACTATTGCGCTCCCATTGCCATACACAGGGCAAATAGCACTCGCTTCTGTTCCCAGCAAGTACAGTGTATTGGGCTGAAGAGAAGCTACTGTTCTCGTCAGTTTCCTAAGCAGAGTTGAACTAGATATGGCCCGTGTGTGTAGGAAGCACAGTTCTTTTGTTCTGAGCAAGCTAACTGTTCTGGCCGTAAAGGAAACACAGGAGAGTAGATGAGTGCTCTTTTCTCAGAGCAGAGTGTGTTTCTTGTAAGGCGAGCTAGTGTTTGTTTCCCAGTCTTAATGGAGTTGAATCACATGCAGTTTCTTGTCCTAGGAACAAGAGTTGTTTTCTGATAAGAAGAGTCACTATTGCGCTCCCATTGCCATACACAGTGCAAATAGCTCTCATGACTGTTCCCAGCAAGTACAGTGTATTGGACTGAAGAGAAGCTACTGTTCTCGTGAGTTTCCTAAGTGGAGTTGAACGACATATGGCCCGTAAGTCAGAAGCACAGTTCTTTTGTTCTGAGCAAGCTCACTATTCTGGCCCTATAGGAAACACAGTAGAGTAGAAAAATGCTCTTTTATCAAAAGCAGAGTGTGTTTCTTGTAAGGCGAGCTAGTATTTGTTTCCCAGTCAGAAATGGAGTTGAATCATATGCAGTTTCTTGTCCTACGAGCAAGAGTTGTTTTCTGGTAAGAAGAGTCACTATTGTGCTCCCATTGCCATACACAGTGCAAATAGCACTCGCATCTGTTCCCAGCAAGTACAGTGTATTGGACTGAAGAGAAGCTACTGTTCTTGTCAGTTTCCTAAGTGGAGTTGAACTGGATATGGCCCGTACATCGGAAGCACAGTTGTTTTGGTCTGAGCAAGGTCACTGTTCTGGCCCTATAGGAAACACAGTAGATTAGAAGAGTGCTCTTTTCTCAAAAGCAGAGTGTGTTTCTTGTAAGGCGAGCTAGTGTTTGTTTCCCAGTCAGAAATGGAGTTGAATCACATGCAGTTTCTGGTCCTACGAGCCGGAGTTGTTTTCTGGTAAGAAGAGTCAATATTGCGCTCCCATTGCCATAAACAGTGCAAATAGCACTCGTGTCTGTTCCCAGCAAGTACAGTGTATTGGACTGAAGAGAAGCTACTGTTCTCGTCAGTTTCCTAAGTGGAGTTGAACTACATATGGCCCGTAAGTCGGAAGCACAGTTCTTTTGTTCTGAGCAAGCTCACTGTTCTGGCCCTATAGGAAACACAGTAGAGTAGAAGAATGCTCTTTTCTCAAAAGCAGATTGTGTTTCCTGTAAGACGAGCTAGTGTTTGTTTCCCAATCAGAAAAGGATTTGAATCACATGCAGGTTCTGCTCCTATGAGCAAGAGTTGTTTTGTGGTAAAAAGAGTCACTTTTGTGCTCCATTCGATATACACAGTGCAAAGAGCACTCGCATCTGTTCCCAGCAAGTACAGTGTATTGGACTGAAGAGAAGCTACTGTTCTCGTCAGTTTCCTAAGCAGAGTTGAAGTAGATATGGCCCGTGTGTTGGAAGCACAGTTCTTTTGTTCTGAGCAAGCTCACTGTTCTGGCCGTATAGGAAACACAGGAGAGTAGAAGAGTGCAATTTTCTCAAAAGCAGAATGTGTTTCTTGTAAGGCGAGCTAGTATTTGTTTCCCAGCCAGAAATGGAGTTGAATCACATGCAGTTTCTTGTCCTACGAGCAAGAATTGTTTTCTGGTAAGAAGAGTCACTGTTGCGCTCCATTTGCTATACACAGTGCAAATAGCACTCGCGTGTGTTCCCAGCAAGTACAGTGTATTGGACTGAAGAGAAGCTACTGTTCTAGTCAGTTTCCTAGGTGGAGTTGAACTAGATATGGTCCGTAAGTCGGAAGCACAGTTCTTTTGTTCTGAGCAAGGTCACTGTTCTGGCGCTATAGGAAACACAGTAGATTAGAAGAGTGCTCTTTTATCAAAAGCAGAGTGTGTTTCTTGTAAGGCGAGCTAGTATTTGTTTCCCAGCCAGAAATGGAGTTGAATCACATGCAGTTTCTGTTCCTACGAGCAAGAATTGTTTTCTGGTAAGGGGAGTCACTATTGTGCTCCATTTGCCATACACAGTGCAAATAGCACTAACATCTGTTCCCAGCAAGTACAGTGTATTGGACTGAAGGGAAGCTACTGTACTTGTCAGTTTCCTAAACAGAGTTGAACTGGATATGGCCCATGTGTGTAGGAAGCACAGTTCTTTTGTTCTGAGCAAGCTCACTCTTCTGGCCCTATAGATAACACGGGAGAGTAGAAGAGTGCTCTTCTCAAAAGCAGAGTGTGTTTCTTGTAAGGCGAGCTAGTATTTGTTTCCCAGCCAGAAATGGAGTTGAATCACATGCAGTTTCTGTTCCTACGAGCAAGAATTGTTTTCTGGTAAGGGGAGTCACTATTGTGCTCCATTTGCCATACACAGTGCAAATAGCACTCGCATCTGTTCCCAGCAAGCACAGTGTATTGGACTGAAGAGAAGCTACTGTTCTTGTCAGTTTCTCAGTGGAGTTGAACTAGATATGGCCCCTACGTCGGAAGCACAGTTCTTTTGTTCTGAGCAAGCTCACTGTTCTGGCCCTATAGGAAACACAGTAGATTAGAAGAGTGCTCTTTTCTCAAAAGCAGAGTGTGTTTCTTGTAAGGCGAGCTAGTGTTTGTTTCCCAATCAGAAGAGGATTTGTATCACAAGCAGTTTCTGGTCCTATGAGAAAGAGTTGTTTTGTGGTAAAAAGAGTCACTTTTGTGCTCCATTCACCATATACAGTGCAAAGAACACTGGAGTCTGTGTCCAGCAATTACAGTGTATAGGACTGAAGAGAAGCTTCTGTTCTTGTCAGTTTCCTAAGCAGAGTTGAACTAGATATGGCCCGGGTGTCGGAAGCACAGTGCTTTTGTTCTGAGCAAGCTCACTGTTCTGGCCCTATAGGAAACACAGGGGAGTAGAAGAGTGCTCTTTTCTCAAAAGCAGAGTGTGTTTCTTGTAAGGCGAGCTAGCATTTGTTTCCCAGTCCTAAACCGAGTTGAAACACATGCAGTTTCTGGTCCTACGAGCAAGAGTTGTTTTCTGCTAAGAAGAGTATTGTGCTCCCTTTTCCATATACAGTGCAAATAGCACTCGCGTCTGTTCCCAGCAAGCACAGTGTATTGGACTGAAGAGAAGCTACTGTTCTTGTCAGTTTCCTAAGCAGAGTTGAACTAGATATGGCCCGTGTGTGTAGGAAGCACAGTTCTTTTGTTCTGAGCAAGCTCACTGTTCTGGCCCTATAGGAAACACAGGAGAGTAGAAGAGTGCTCTTCTCAAAAGCAGAGTGTGTTTCTTGTAAGGCTAGCTAGTGTTTGTTTCCCAGTCCTAAATGGAGTTGAATCACATGCAGTTTCTGGTCCTACGAGCAAGAGTTGTTTTCTGGTAAGAAGAGTCACTATTGCACTCCCATTGCCATACACAGGGCAAATAGCACTCGCTTCTGTTCCCAGCAAGTACAGTGTATTGGACTGAAGAGAAGCTACTGTTCTCGTCAGTTTCCTAAGCGGAGTTGAACTAGATATGGCCCGTAATTCGGAAGCACAGTTCTTTTGTTTTGAGCAAGGTCACTGTTCTGGCCCTATAGGAAACACAGTAGATTAGAAGAGTGCTCTTTCCTCAAAAGCAGAGTGTGTTTCTTGTAAGGCGAGCTAGTATTTGTTTCCCAGTCAGAAATGGAGTTGAATCACATGCAGCTTCTGGTCCTACGAGCCGGAGTTGTTTTCTGGTAAGAAGAGTCAATATTGCACTCCCATTGCCATAAACAGTGCAAATAGCACTCGCGTCTGTTCCCAGCAAGTACAGTGTATTGGACTGAAGAGAAGCTACTGTTCTTGTCAGTTTCCTAAGTGGAGTTGAACTAGATATGGCCTGTAAGTCAGAAGCACAGTTCTTTTGTTCTGAGCAAGCTCACTGTTCTGGCCCTATAGGAAACACAGGAGAGTAGAAGAATGCTCCTTTTTCAAAAGCAGAGTGTGTTTCTTGTAAGAAGAGCTAGTGTTTGTTTCCCAATCAGAAAAGGATTTGAATCACATGCAGTTTCTGCTCCTATGAGCAAGAGTTGTTTTGTGGTAAAAAGAGTCACTTTTGTGCTCCATTCGCTATACACAGTGCAAAGAGCACTCGCATCTGTTCCCAGCAAGTACAGTGTATTGGACTGAAGAGAAGCTACTGTTCTCGTCAGTTTCCTAAGCAGAGTTGAAGTAGATATGGCCCGTGTGTGTAGGAAGCACAGTTCTTTTGTTCTGAGCAAGCTCACTGTTCTGGCCCTATAGGAAACACAGGAGAGTAGAAGAGTGCTCTTTTCTCAAAAGCAGAGTGTGTTTCTTGTAAGGCGAGCTAGTATTTGTTTCCCAGTCAGAAATGGAGTTGAATCATATGCAGTTTCTTGTCCTACGAGCAAGAGTTGTTTTCTGGTAAGAAGAGTCACTATTGTGCTCCCAAGGCATACACAGTGCAAATAGCACTCGCGTCTGTTCCCAGCAAGTACAGTGTATTAGACTGAAGAGAAGCTACTGTTCTTGTCAGTTTCCTAAGCAGAGTTGAAGTAGATATGGCCCGTGTGTAGGAAACACAGTTCTTTTGCTCTGAGCAAGCTCACTGTTCTGGCTCTATAGGAAACACAGGAGAGTAGAAGAGTGCTCTTTTCTGAAAAGCAGAGTGTGTTTCTTGTAAGGCGAGCTAGCGTTTGTTTCCCAGTCCTAAATGGAGTTCAAACACATGCAGTTTCTGGTCCTACGAGCAAGAGTTGTTTTCTGCTAAGAAGAGTATTATGATCCCTTTGCCATATACAGTGCAAATAGCACTCGCGTCTGTTCCCAGCACATAAAGTGTATTGGACTGAAGAGAAGCTACTGTTCTTGTTAGGTTCCTAAGCAGAGTAGAACTAGATACGGCCCGTGTGTGTAGAAAGCACAGTTCTTTTGTTCTGAGCAAGCTCACTGTTCTGGCCCTATAGGCAACACAGTATAGTAGAAGAGTGCTCTTTTCTGAAAAGCAGAGTGTGTTTCTTGTAAGGCAAGCTAGCATTTGTTTCCCAGTCATAAGCGGAGATGAATCACATGCAGTTTCTGGTCCTACGAGCAAGAGTTGTTTTCTGCTAAGAAGAGTCACTATTGCGCTCCCATTGCCATACACAGTGCAAATGGCACTCGCTTCTGTTCCCAGCAAGTACAGTGTATTGGACTGAAGAGAAGCTACTGTTCTTGTCAGTTTCCTAAGCAGAGTTGAACTAGATATGGCCCGTGTGTGTAGGAAGCACAGTTCTTTTGTTCTGAGCAAGCTCACTGTTCTGGCCCTATAGGAAACACATGAGAGTAGAAGAGTGCTCTTTTCTCAAAAGCAGAGTGTGTTTCTTGTAAGGCGAGCTAGTGTTTGTTTCCCAGTCCTAAATGGAGTTGAATCACATGCAGTTTCTTGTCCTACGAGCAAGAGTTGTTTTCTGGTAAGAAGAGTCACTACTGCACTCCCATTGCCATACACAGTGCAAATAGCACTCGCGTCTGTTCCCAGCAAGTACAGTGTATTGGACTGAAGAGAAGCTACTGTTCTTGTCAGTTTCCTAAGCAGAGTTGAACTAGATATGGCCCGTGTTTCGGAAGCACAGTGCTTTTGTTCTGAGCAAGCTCACTGTTCTGGCCGTATAAGAAACACAGTAGATTAGAAGAGTGCTCTTTTCTCAAAAGCAGAGTGTGTTTCTTGTAAGGTGAGCTAGTATTTGTTTCCCAGTCAGAAATGGAGTTGAATCACATGCAGTTTCTTGTCCTACGAGCAAGAGATGTTTTCTGCTAAGAAGTGTCACTATTGCGCTTCCATTGCCATACACAGTGCAAAGAGCACTCTTGTCTTATCCCTGCAGTACAGTGTATTGGACTGAAGAGAAGCTACTGTTCTTGTCAGTTTCCTAAGCAGAGTTGAACTAGATATGGCCCGTGTGTGTAGGAAGCACAGTTCTTTTGTTCTGAGCAAGCTCATTGTTCTGGCCCTATAGGAAACACAGTAGATTAGAAGAGTGCTCTTTTCTCAAAAGCAGAGTGTGTTTCTTGTAAGGCGAGCTAGTATTTGTTTCCCAGTCAGAAATGGAGTTGAATCACATGCAGTTTCTGGTCCTACGAGCAGGAGTTGTTTTCTGGTAAGAAGAGTCACTATTGTGCTCCCATTTCCATACACAGTGCAGATAGCACTCGCGTCTGTTCCCAGCAAGTACAGTGTTTTGGACTGAAGAGAAGCTACAGTTCTCGTCAGTTTCCTAAGTGGAGTTGAACTAGATATGGCCCCTACGTCTGAAGCACAGTTCTTTTGTTCTGAGCAAGCTCACTGTTCTGGCCCTATAGGAAACACAGTAGATTAGAAGAGTGCTCTTTTCTCAAAAGCAGAGTGTGTTTCTTGTAAGGCGAGCTAGTGTTTGTTTCCCAATCAAAAAAGGATTTGAATCCCATGCAGTTTCTGGTCCTATGAGCAAGAGTTGTTTTGTGGTAAAAAGAGTCACTTTGTGCTCCATTCGCCATACACAGTGCAAAGAGCAATCGGGTCTGTTTCCAGCAAGTACAGTGTATTGGACTGAAGAGAAGCTCCTGTTCTTGTCAGTTTCCTAAGCAGAGTTGAACTAGATATGGCCCGTGTGTGTAGGAAGCACAGTTCTTTTGTTCTGAGCAAGCTCACTGTTCTGGCCCTATAGGAAACACAGTAGATTAGAAGAGTGCTCTTTTCTCAAAAGCAGAGTTTGTTTCTTGTAAGGCTAGCTAGTATTTGTTTCCCAGTCAGAAATGGATTTGATTCACATGCAGTTTCTGGTCCTATGCGCAAGAGTTGCTTTCTGGTAAGAAGAGTCTCTATTGTGCTCCATTTGCCATACACAGTGCAAATAGCACTCGCGTCTGTTCCCAGCAAGTACAGTGTATTGGACTGAAGAGAAGCTACTGTTCTCCTCAGTTTCCTAAGTGGAGTTGAACTAGATATGGCCCATACTTCAGAAGCACAGTTCTTTTGTTCTGAGCAAGCTCACTGTTCTGGCCCTATAGGAAACACAGTAGATTAGAAGAGTGCTCTTTTCTCAAAAGCAGAGTGTGTTTCTTGTAAGGCGAGCTACTATTTGTTTCCCAGTCAGAAATGGAGTTGAATCACATGCAGTTTCTGGTCCTATAAGCAGGAGTTGTTTTCTGGTAAGAAGAGTCACTATTGCGCTCCCATTTCCATACACAGTGCAAAGAGCACTCGCGTCTGTTCCCAGCAAGTACAGTGTATTGGACTGAAGAGAAGCTACTGTTCTCGTCAGTTTCCTAAGTGGAGTTGAACTAGATATGGCCCATACTTCGGAAGCACAGTTCTTTTGTTCTGAGCAAGCTCACTGTTCTGGCCCTATAGGAAACACAGTAGATTAGAAGAGTGCTCTTTTCTCAAATGCAGAGTGTGTTTCTTGTAAGGCGAGCGAGTATTTGTTTCCCAGGCAGAAATGGAGTTGAATCACATGCAGTTTCTGGTCCTATGAGCAGGAGTTGTTTTCTGGTAAGAAGAGTCACTATTGCACTCCCATTTCTACACACAGTGCAAATAGCACTCGCGTCTGTTCCCAGCAAGTACAGTGTATTGGACTGAAGAGAAGCTACTGTTCTCGTCAGTTTCCTATGTGGAGTTGAACTAGATATGGCCCATAGGTCGGAAGCACAGTTCTTTTGTTCTGAGCAAGCTCACTGTTCTGGCCCTATAAGAAACACAGTAGATTAGAAGAGTGCTCTTTTCTCAAAAGCAGAGTGTGCTTCTTGTAAGGCGAGCTAGTATTTGTTTCCCAGTCAGAAATGGAGTTTAATCACATGCAGTTTCTGGTCCTACGAGCAGGAGTTGTTTTCTGGTAAGAAGAGTCTCTATTGTGTTCCATTTGCCGTACACAGTGAAAATAGCACTAGCGTCTGTTCCCAGCAAGTACAGTGTATTGGACTGAACAGAAGCTACTGTTCTTGTCAGTTTCCTAAGCAGAGTTGAACTAGATATGGCCCGTGTGTCTGTAGCACAGTTCCTTTGTTTTGAGCAAGCTCACTCTTCTGGCACTATAGGAAACACAGTAGAGTAGAGGAATGCTCTTTTCTCTAAAGCAGAGTGTGTTTCTTGAAAGGCGAGCTAGTGTTTGTTTCCCAATCAGAAAAGGATTTGAATCACATGCAGTTTCTGGTCCTATGAGCAAGAGTTGTTTTGTGGTAAAAATAGTCACTTTAGTGCTCCATTCGCCATACACAGTGCAAAGAGCACTGGCGTCTGTTACCAGCAAGTCCAGTGTATTGGACTGAAGAGAAGCTACTGTTCTTTTCAGTTACGTAACCAGAGTTGAACTAGATATTGCCCGTGTGTGTAGGAAGCACATTTCGTTTGTTCTGAGCAAGCTCACTGTTCTGTCCCTAAGGAAACACAGTAGATTAGAAGAGTGCTCTTTTCTCAAAAGCAGAGTGTGTTTCTTGTAAGGCGAGATTGTGTTTGTTTCCCAGTCAGAAATGGAGTTTAATCACATGCAGTTTCTGGTCCTACGAGCAGGAGTTGTTTTCTGGTAAGAAGAGTCTCTATTGTGTTCCATTTGCCATACACAGTGAAAATAGCACTAGCGTCTGTTCCCAGCAAGTACAGGGTATTGGACTGAACAGAAGCTACTGTTCTTGTCAGTTTCCTAAGCAGAGTTGAACTAGATATGGCCCGTGTGTCTGTAGCACAGTTCCTTTGTTTTGAGCAAGCTCACTCTTCTGGCACTATAGGAAACACAGTAGAGTAGAGGAATGCTCTTTTCTCTAAAGCAGAGTGTGTTTCTTGAAAGGCGAGCTAGTGTTTGTTTCCCAATCAGAAAAGGATTTGAATCACATGCAGTTTCTGGTCCTATGAGCAAGAGTTGTTTTGTGGTAAAAATAGTCACTTTTGTGCTCCATTCGCCATACACAGTGCAAAGAGCACTGGCGTCTGTTACCAGCAAGTCCAGTGTATTGGACTGAAGAGAAGCTACTGTTCTTTTCAGTTTCGTAACCAGAGTTGAACTAGATATTGCCCGTGTGTGTAGGAAGCACATTTCGTTTGTTCTGAGCAAGCTCACTGTTCTGTCCCTATAGGAAACACAGTAGATTAGAAGAGTGCTCTTTTCTCAAAAGCAGAGTGTGTTTCTTGTAAGGCGAGATTGTGTTTGTTTCCCAGTCAGAAATGGAGTTGAATCACATGCAGTTTCTGGTCCTATGAGTAAGAGTTGTTATCTGCTAAGAAGAGTATTATGCTCCCTTTGCCATATACAGTGCAAATAGCACTCGCGTCTGTTCCCAGCAAGTACAGTGTATTGGACTGAAGAGAAGCTACTGTTCTCGTCAGGTTCCTAAGCAGAGTTGAACTAGATATGGCCCGTGTGTGTAGAAAGCACAGTTCTGTTGTTCTGAGCAAGCTCACTGTTCTGGCCCTATAAGAAACACAGAATAGAAGAAGTGTGCTCTTTTCTCAAAAGCAGAGTGTGTTTCATGTAAGGCGAGCTAGCATTTGTTTCCCAGGAGTAAACGGAGTTGAATCACATGCAGTTTCTGGTCCTACGAGCAAGAGTTGTTTTCTGCTAAGAAGAGTCACTATTGTGCTCCCATTGCCATACACAGCACAAATAACACTCGCTTCTGTTCCCAGAAAGTACAGTGTATTGGACTGAAGAGAAGATACTGTTCTTGTCAGTTTCCTAAGCAGAGTTGAAGTAGATATGGCCCGTGTGTGTAGAAAGCACAGTTCTTTTGTTCTGAGAAAGCTCACTGTTCTGGCCCTATAGGAAACACAGGAGAGTAGAAGAGTGCTCTTTTCTCAAAAACACAGTGTGTTTCTTGTAAGGCGAGCTAGTGTTTGTTTCCCAGTCCTAAATGGAGTTGAATCACATGCAGTTTCTGGTCCTACGAGCAGGATTTGTTTTCTGGTAAGAAGAGTCACTATTGTGCTCTATTTGCCATACACAGTGCAAATAGCACTCACGTCTGTTCCCAGCAAGTACAGTGTTTTGGACTGAAGAGAAGCTACTGTTCTCCTCAGTTTCCTAAGCAGAGTTGATCTAGATATGGCCCGTGTGTCGGAAGCACAGTTCTTTTGTTCTGAGCAAGCTCACTGTTCTGGCAATATAGGAAACAAAGTAGAGTAGAAGAATGCTCTTTTCTCTAAAGCAGAGTGTGTTTCTTGTAAGGCGAGCTAGTGTTTGTTTCCCAATCAGAAAAGGATTTGAATCACATGCAGTTTCTGCTCCTATGAGCAAGAGTTGTTTTGTGGTAAGAAGAGTCACTTTTTTCCTCCATTCGCCATACACAGTGCAAAGAGCACTCGCGTCTGTTCCCAGGAAGTACAGTGTATTGGACTGAAGAGAAGCTACTGTTCTTTTCAGTTTAAAGCAGAGTTGAACTAGATATGGCCCGTGTGTAGGAAGCACAGTTCTTTTGTTCTGAGCAAGCTCACTGTTCTGGCCCTCCAGGAAACACAGGAGAGTAGAAGAGTGCTCTTCTCAAAAGCAGAGTGTGTTTCTTGTAAGGCGAGCTAGTGTTTGTTTCCCAATCCTAAATGGAGTTGAATCACATGCAGTTTCTTGTCCTACGAGTAAGAGTTGTTTTCTGGTAAGAAAAGTCACTATTGCACTCCCTTTGCCATACACAGTGCAAATAGCACTGGCGTCTGTTCTCAGCAAGTACAGTGTATTGGACTGAAGAGAAGCTCCTGTTCTTGTCAGGTTCCTAAGCAGAGTTGAACTAGATATGGCCCGGGTGTCGGAAGCACAGTGCTTTTGTTCTGATCAAGCTCACTGTTCTGGCCCTGTAGGAAAAACTGTAGATTAGAAGAGTGCTCTTTTCTCAAAAGCAGAGTGTGTTTCTTGTAAGGCGAGCTAGCATTTGTTTCCCAGTCCTAAACCGAGTTGAAACACATGCAGTTTCTGTTCCTACGAGCAAGAGTTGTTTTCTGCTAAGAAGAGTATTGTGCTCCCTTTTCCATACACAGTGCAAATAGCACTCGCGTCTGTTCCCAGCAAGTACAGTGTATTGGACTGAAGAGAAGCTACTGTTCTTCTCAGTTTCCTAAGCAGAGTTGAACTAGATATGGCCCGTGTGTCGGAAGCACGGTGCTTTTGTTCTGAGCAAGCTCACTGTTCTGGCCCTATAGGAAAAACAGTAGAATAGAAGAGTTCTCTTTTCTCAAAAGCAGAGTGTGTTTCTTGTAAAGCGAGCTAGTATTTGTTTCCAGGTCAGAAATGGAGTTGAATCACATGCAGTTTATGGTCCTACGAGCAGGAGTTGTTTTCTGGTAAGAAGAGTCACTATTGAGCTCGCATTGCCATACACAGTGCAAATAGCACTCGCCTCTGTTCCCAGCAAGTACAGTGTATTCGATTGAAGAGAAGCTACTGTTCTTGTCAGTTTCCTAAGCAGAGTTGAAGTAGGTATAGCCCGTGTTTGTAGGAAGCACATTTCTTTTGTTCTGAGCAAGCTCACTGTTCTGGCCCTACAGGAAACACAGGAGAGTAGAAGAGTGCTCTTTTCTCAAAAGAAGAGTGTGTTTCCTGTAAGGCGAACTAGTGTTTGTTTCCCAGTCCTAAATGGAGTTGAATCACATGCAGTTTCTTGCCCTACGAGCAAGAGTTGTTTTCTGGTAAGAAGAGTCACTATTGCGCTCCCATTGCCATACACAGTGCAAATAGCACTCGTGTTCCCAGCAAGTACAGTGTATTGGACTGAAGAGAAGTTACTGTTCTAGTCAGTTTCCTCAGTGGAGTTCAACTAGATATGGCTCGTACGTCGGAAGCACAGTTCTTTTGTTCTGAGCAAGCTCACTGTTCTGGCCCTATAGGAAACACAGTAGATTAGAAGAGTGCTCTTTTCTCAAAAGCAGAGTTGTTTCTTGTAAGGCGAGCTAGTGTTTGTTTCCCAATCAGAAAAGGATTTGAATCACATGCAGTTTCTGGTCCTATGAGCAAGAGTTGTTTGTGGTAAAAAGAGTCACTTTTGTGCTCCATTCGCCATACACAGTGCAAAGATCATTCGCGTCTGTTCCCAGCAAGTACAGTGTATTGGACTGAAGAGAAGCTACTGTTCTTGTCAGTTTTCTAAGCAGAGTTGAACTAGATATGGCCCGTGCATTTAGGAAGCACAGATCTTTTGTTCTGAGCAAGCTCACTGTTCTGGCCCTGTAGGAAACACAGGAGAGTAGAAGAGTGCTATTTTCTCAAAAGCAGAGTGTGTTTCTTGTAAGGCGAGCTAGTATTTGTTTCCCAGTCAGAAATGGAGTTGAATCCCATGCAGTTTCTGGTCCTATGAGCAAGAGTTGTTTTTTTGTAAGAAGATTCACTATTGTGCTCCATTTGTCATACACAGTGCAAATAGCACTCGCGTCTGTTCCCAGCAAGTACAGTGTATTGGACTGAAGAGAAGCTACTGTTCTCGTCAGTTTCCTAAGTGGAGTTGAACTAGATATGGCCGTATTTCAGAAGCACAGATCTTTTGTTCTGAGCAAGCTCACTGTTCTGGCCCTATGGGAAACACAGTATATTAGAAGAATGCTCTTATCTCAAAAGCAGAGTGTTTTCCTTGTAAGGCGAGCTAGTGTTTGTTTCCCAATCAGAAAAGGATTTGAATCACATGCAGTTTCTGGTCCTATGAACAAGAGTTGTTTTGTGGTAAAAACAGTCACTTTTGTGCTCCATTGGCCATACACAGTGCAAAGAGCACTCGCGTCTGATCCCAGCAAGTACAGTGTATTGGACTGAAGAGAAGCTACTGTTCTTGTCAGTTTCCAAAGCAGAGTTCAACTAGACATGGCCCGTGTGTGTAGGAAGCACAGCTCTTTTGTTCTGAGCAAGGTCACTGTTCTGGCCCTATAGGAAACACAGTAGATTAGAAGAGTGCTCTTTTCTCAAAAGCAGAGTGTGTTTCTTGTAAGGCAAGTTGGATTTGTTTCCCAGTCCTAAATGGAGTTGAATCACATGCAGTTTCTTGTCCTTCAAGCAAGAGTTGTTTGCTGGTAAGAAGAGTCACTATTGTGCTCCCATTGCTATACACAGTGATATAGCACTCGCGTCTGTTCCCAGCAAGTAGAGTGTATTGGACTGAAAGGAAACTACTGTTCTTGTCAGTTTCCTAAGCAGAGTTGAACTAGATATGGACCGTGTGTGTAGGAAGCACAGTTCTTTTGTTCTGAGCAAGCTCACTGTTCTGGCCCCATAGGAAACACAGTAGATTAGAAGAGTGCTCTTTTCTCAAAAGCAGAGTGTGTTTCTTGTAAGGCGAGCTAGAGTTTGTTTCCCAATCAGAAAAGGATTTGAATCACATGCAGTTTCTGGTCCTATGAGCAAGAGTTGTTTTGTGGTAAAAAGAGTCACTTTTGTGCTCCATTCGCCATGCACAGTGCAAAGAACACTCACGTCTGTTCCCAGAAAGTACAGTGTATTGGACTGAAGAGAAGCTACTGTTCTTGTCAGTTTCCTAAGTGGAGTTGAACTAGATTGGCCCGTACGTGGGAAGCACAGTTCTTTTGTTCTGAGCAAGCTCACTGTTCTGGCCCTACAGGAAACACAGTAGATTAGAAGAGTGCTCTTTTCTCAAAAGCAGAGTGTGTTTTTTGTAAGGCGAGCTAGAGTTTGTTTCCCAATCAGAAAAGGATTTGAATCACATGCAGTTTCTGGTTCTATGAGCAAGAATTGTTTTGTGGTAAAAATAGTCACTTTTGTGCTCCATTCGTCATACACAGTGCAAAGAGCGCCCCGCTTCTGTTCCCAGCAAGTACAGTGTATTGGACTGAAGAGAAGCTACTGTTCTCCTCAGTTTCTTAAGCAGAGTTGAACTAGATATGTCCCATGTGTCCGAAGCACAGTTCTTTGTTCTGAGCAAGCTCACTCTTCTGGCCCTATAGGAAACACAGTAGATTAGAAGAGTACTCTTTTCTCAAAAGCAGACTGTGTTTCTTGTAAGGCGAGCTACTATTTGTTTCCCAGTCAGAAATGGAATTGAATCACATACAGTTTCTGGTCCTACAAGCAAGAGTTGTTTTCTGGTAAGAAGAGTCACTATTGCGCTCCCATTGCTATACACAGTGCAAATAGCACTCGAGTCTGTTCCCAGCAAGTACAGTGTATTGGACTGAAGAGAAGCTACTGTTCTCGTCAGTTTCTTAAGTGGAGTTGAACTAGATATGGCCCGTACATCGGAAGCACAGTTCTTTTGTTCTGAGCAATCTCACTCTTCTGGCCCTTTAGGAAACACAGTAGATTAGAAGAGTGCTCTTTTCTCAAAGCAGAGTGTGTTTCTTGTAAGGCGAGCTAGGGTTTGTTTCCCAATCAGAAAAGGATTTGAATCACATGCAGTTTCTCATCCTACGAGCAAGAGTTGTTTTGTGGAAAAAGAGTCACTTTTGTGCTCCATTCGCCATGCACAGTGCAAAGAGCACGTCCGTCTGTTCCCAGAAAGTACAGTGTATTGGACTGAAGAGAAGCTACTGTTCTTGTCAGGTTCCTAAGCAGAGTTGAACTAGATATGGCCCGTGTGTCGGAAGCACAGTGCTTTTTTTTTGAGCAAGCTCACTGTTCTGGCCCTATAGGAAACACAGTAGATTAGAAGAGTGATCTTTTCTCAAAAGCAGAGTGTGTTTCTTGTAAGCTAGTGTTTGTTTCCCAGTCCTAAATGGATTTGAATCACATGCAGTTTCTTGTCCTACGAGCAAGAGTTGTTTTCTGGTAAGAAGAGTCACTATTGCGCTCCCATTGCCATACACAGTGCAAATAGCACTCATGTCTGTTCCCAGCAAGTACAGTGTATTGGACTGAAGAGAAGCTACTGTTCTCGTCAGTTTCCTAAGTGGAGTTGAATTAGATATGGCCCGTGTGTCGGAAGCACAGTGCTTTTGTTCTGAGCAAGCTCACTGTTCTGGCCCTATAGGAAACACAGTAGTTTAGAAGAGTGCTCTTTTCTCAAAAGCTGAGTGTGTTTCTTTTAAGTCGTGCTAGTGTTTGTTTCCCAGTCCTAAATGGAGTTGAATCACATGCAGTTTCTTATCCTATGTGCAAGAGTTGTTTCTGGTAAGAAGAGTCATTATTGCGCTCCCATTGCCATACACAGTGCAAATAGCACTGGCATCTGTTCCCAGCAAGTACAGTGTATTGGACTGAAGAGAAGCTACTGTTCTTGTCAGTTTCCTAAGCAGAGTTGAACTAGATATGGCCCGTGTGTCGGAAGCACAGTTCTTTTGTTCTGAGCAAGCTCACTGTTCTGGCCCTATAGGAAACACAGGAGAGTAGAACAGTGCTCCTTTCTCAAAAGCAGAGTGTGTTTCTTGTAAGGCGAGCTAGTGTTTGTTTCCCAGTCCAAAATGGAGTTGAGTCACATGCAGTTTCTTGTCCTACGAGTAAGAGTTGTTTTCTGGTAAGAAGAGTCACTATTGTGCTCCCATTGCCATACACAGTGCAAATAGCACTCGCGTCTCTTCCCAGCAAGTACAGTGTATTGGAATGAAGAGAAGCTACTGTTCTTTTCAGTTTCCTAAGTGGAGTTGAACTAGATATGGCCCGTACGTGGGAAGCACAGTTCTTTTGTTCTGAGCAAGCTCACTGTTCTGACCCTATAGGAAACACAGTAGATTAGAAGAGTGCTCTTTTCTCAAAAGCAGAGTGTGTTTCTTGTAAGGCGAGCTACTATTTGTTTCCCAGTCAGAAATAGAGTTGAATCACATACAGTTTCGGGTCCTACGAGCAAGAGTTGTTTTCTGGTAAGAAGAGTCACTATTGCGCTCCCATTGACATACACTGTGCAAATAGCACTCACGTCTGTTCCCAGCAAGTACAGTGTATTGGACTGAAGAGAAGCTACTGTTCTCGTCAGTTTCCTAAGTGGAGTTGAACTAGATATGGCCCGTACGTTGGAAGCATAGTTCTTTTGTTCTTAGCAAGCTCACTGTTCTGGCACTATAGGAAACACAGCAGATTAGAAAAGTGCTCGTTTCTCAAAAGCAGATTGTGTTTCTTGTAAGGCGAGCTAGTGTTTGTTTCCCAATCAGAAAAGGATTTGAATCACATCCAGTTTCTGGTCCTATGAGCAAGAGTTGTTTTGTGGTAAAAAAGAGTCACTTTTGTGCTCCATTCGCCATACACAGTACAAAGACCACTCGCGTCTGTTCCCAGCAAGTACAGTGTATTGGACTGAAGAGAAGCTACTGTTCTTGTCAGTTTCCTAAGCAGAGTTGAACTAGATATGGACCGTGTGTCGGAAGCACAGTTCTTTTGTTCTGAGCAAGGTCACTGTTCTGGCCCTATAGGAAACACAGTAGATTAGAAGAGTGCTCTTTTCTCAAAAGCAGAGTGTGTTTCTTGTAAGGCGAGCTATTATTTGTTTCCCAGTCAGAAATGGAGTTGAATCACATGCAGTTTCTGGTCCTATGAGCAAGAGTTGTTTTGTGGTAAGAAGAGTCACTTTTGTGCTCCATTCGACATACACAGTGCAAAGAGCACTCGCGTCTGTTCCCAGCAATTATAGTGTATTGGACTGAAGAGAAGCTAATGTCCTTGTCAGTTTCCTAAGCAGAGTTGAACTAGATATGGCCTGTGTGTCGGAAGCACAGTGCTTCTGTTCTGAGCAAGCTCATTTTTCTGGCCCTATAGGAAACACAGGAGAGTAGAAAAGTGCTCTTTTCTCAAAAGCAGAGTGTGTTTCGTGTAAGGCGTGCTAGTGTTTGTTTCCCAGTCCTAAATGGAGTTGAATCACATGCAGTTTCTTGTCCTATGATCAAGAGTTGTTTCTGGTAAGAAGAGTCACTATTGTGCTCCCATTGCCATACACAGTGCAAATAGCACTCGCTTCTGTTCCCAGCAAGTACAGTGTTTTGGACTGAAGAGAAGCTACTGTTCTCATCAGTTTCCTAAGTGGAGTTGAACTAGATATGGTCCGTGTGTGTAGGAAGCACAGTTCTTTTGTTCTGAGCAAGCTCACTGTTCTGGCCCTTTAGGAAACACAGTAGATTAGAAGAGTGCTCTTTTCTCAAAAGCAGACTGTGTTTCTTGTAAGGCGAGCTACTATTTGTTTCCCAGTCAGAAATGGAGTTGAATCACATGCAGTTTCTGGTCCTAAGAGCAAGAGTTGTTTTCTGGTAAGAAGAGTCACTATTGAGCTCCATTTGCCATACACAGTGCAAATAGCACTCGCGTCTGTTCCCAGCAAGTACAGTGTATTGGACTGAAGAGAAGCTACTGTTCTCGTCAGTTTCCTAAGCAGAGTTGAACTAGATATGGCCCGTGTTTCGGAAGCACAGTGCTTTTGTTCTGAGCAAGCTCACTGTTATGGCCCTATAGGAAACACAGTAGATTAGAGGAGTGCTCTTTTCTCAAAAGCAGAGTGTGTTTCTTGTAAGGCGAGCTAGTATTTGTTTCCCAGGCAGAAATGGAGTTGAATCACATGCAGTTTCTTGTCCTACGAGCAAGAGATGTTTTCTGCTAAGAAGAGTCACTATTGCGATTCCATTGCCATACACAGTGCAAAGAGCACGCTTGTCTTATCCCTGCAAGTACAGTGTATTGGACTGAAGAAAAGCTACTGTTCTTGTCAGTTTCTCAGTGGAATTGAACTAGATATGGCCCCTACGTCAGAAGCACAGTTCTTTTGTTCTGAGCAAGCTCACTGTTCTGGCCCTTTAGGAAACACAGGAGAGTAGTAGAGTGCTCTTTTCTTAAAAGCAGAGTGTGTTTCTTGTATGGCGAGCTAGTGTTTGTTTCCCAATCAGAAGAGGATTTGTATCACATGCAGTTTCTGGTCCTATGAGAAAGAGTTGTTTTGTGGTAAAAAGAGTCACTTTTGTGCTCCATTCACCATATACAGTGCAAAGAACACTGGAGTCTGTTTCCAGCAAGTACAGTGTATAGGACTGAAGAGAAGCTACTGTTCTTGTCAGTTTCCTAAGCAGAGTTGAACTAGATATGGCCCGGGTGTCAGAAGCACAGTGCTTTTGTTCTGAGCAAGCTCACTGTTCTGGCCCTATAGGAAACACAGTAGATTAGAAGAGTGCTCTTTTCTCAAAAGCAGAGTGTGTTTCTTGTAAGGCGAGCTAGCGTTTGTTTCCCAGTCCTAAACCGAGTTGAAACACATGCAGTTTCTGTTCCTACGAGCAAGAGTTGTTTTCTGCTAAGAAGAGTATTGTGCTCCCTTTTCCATATACAGTGCAAATAGCACTCGCGTCTGTTCCCAGCAAGTACAGTGTATTGGACTGAAGAGAAGCTACTGTTCTCGTCAGTTTCCTAAGCAGAGTTGAACTAGATATGGCTCGTGTTTCGGAAGCACAGTTCTTTTGTTCTGAGCAAGCTCACTGTTCTGGCCCTATAGGAAACACAGTAGATTAGAAGAGTGCTCTTTTCTCAAAAGCAGAGTGTGTTTCTTGTAAGGTGAGCTAGTATTTGTTTCCCAGTCAGAAATGGAGTTGAATCACATGCAGTTTCTTGTCCTACGAGCAAGAGATGTTTTCTGCAAGAAGAGTCACTATTGAGCTTCCATTGCCATACACAGTGCAAAGAGCACTCTTGTCTTATCCCTGCAAGTACAGTGTATTGGACTGAAGAGAAGCTACTGTTCTTGTCAGTTTCCTAAGCAGAGTTGAACTAGATATGGCCCGTGTGTGTAGGAAGGAGAGTTCTTTTGTTCTGAGCCAGCTCATTGTTCTGGCCCTATAGGAAACACAGTAGTTTAGAAGAGTGCTCTTTTCTCAAAAGCAGAGTGTGTTTCCTGTAAGGCGAGCTAGTATTTGTTTCCCAGTCAGAAATGGAGTTGAATCACATGCAGTTTCTTGTCCTATGAGCAAGAGTTGTTTTCCGGTAAGAAGAGTCACTATTGCGCTCCCATTGCTATACACAGTGCAAATAGCACTGGCGTCTGTTCCCTGCAAGAACAGTGTATTGGACTGAAGAGAAGCTTCTGTTCTCGTCAGTTTCCTAAGCAGAGTTGAACTAGATATGGCCCGTGTGTGTGGGAAACACAGTTCTTTTGTTCTGAGCAAGCTCACTGTTCTGGCACTATGGGAAACACAACAGATTAGAATAGTGCTCTTTTCTGAAAAGCAGAGTGTGTTTCTTGTAAGGTGAGCTAGCGTTTGTTTCCCAGTCCTAAATGGAGTTGAAACACATGCAGTTTCTGGTCCTACGAGCAAGAGTTGTTTTCTGCTAAGAAGAGGATTATGATCCCTTTGCCATATACAGTGCAAATAGCACTCACGTCTGTTCCCAGCACGTAAAGTGTACTGGACTGAAGAGAAGCTACTGTTCTTGTTAAGTTCCTAAGCAGAGTTGAACTAAATATGGCCCGTGTGTGTAGAAAGCACAGTTCTTTTGTTCTGAGCAAGCTCACTGTTCTGGCCTTATAGGAAACACAGTATAGTAGAAGAGTGCTCTTTTCTCAAAAGCAGAGTGTGTTTCTTGTAAGGCAAGCTAGCATTTGTTTCCCAGTCATAAACGGAGTTGAATCACATGCAGTTTCTGGTCCTACGAGCAAGAGTTGTTTTCTGGTAAGAAGAGTCACTATTGCGCTCCCATTGCCATACACAGTGCAAATAGCACTCGCTTCTGTTCCCAGCAAGTACAGTGTATTGGACTGAAGAGAAGCTACTGTTCTTGTCAGTTTCCTAAGCAGAGTTGAACTAGATATGGCCCGTGTGTGTAGGAAGTGCAGTTCTTTTGTTCTGAGCAAGCTCACTGTTCTGGCCCTATAGGAAACACACTATAGTAGAAGAGTGCTCTTTTCTCAAAAGCAGAGTGTGTTTCTTGTAAGGCGAGCTAGTGTTTGTTTCCCAGTCCTAAATGGAGTTGAATCACATGCAGTTTCTTGTCCTACGAGCAAGAGTTGTTTTCTGGTAAGAAGAGTCACTATTGTGCTCCCATTGCCATACACAGTGCAAATAGCACTTCCGTCTGTTCCCAGCAAGTACAGTGTATTGGACTGAAGAGAAGCTACTGTTCTCGTCAGTTTCCTTAGTGGAGTTGAACTCCATATGGCCCGTAAGTCGGAAGCACAGTTCTTTTGTTCTGAGCAAGCTCACTGTTCTGGCCCTATAGGAAACACAGTAGAGTAGAAGAATGCTCTTTTCTCAAAAGCAGAGTGTGTTTCTTGTAAGACGAGCTAGTTTTTGTTTCCCAATCAGAAAAGGATTTGAATCACATGCAGTTTCTGCTCCTACGAGCAAGAGTTGTTTTGTGGTAAAAAGAGTCACTTTTGTGCTCCATTCGCTATACACAGTGGAAATAGCACTCGCATCTGTTCCCAGCAAGCACAGTGTATTGGACTGAAGAGAAGCTACTGTTCTCGTCAGTTTCCTAAGCAGAGTTGAAGTAGATATGGCACGGGTGTGTAGGAAGCACAGTTCATTTGTTCTGAGCAAGCTCACTGTTCTGGCCCTATAGGAAACACACTATAGTAGAAGAGTGCTCTTTTCTCAAAAGCAGAGTGTGTTTCTTGTAAGGCGAGCTAGTGTTTGTTTCCCAGTCAGAAATGGAGTTGAATCACATGCAGTTTCTTGTCCTACGAGCAAGAGTTGTTTTCTGGTAAGAAGAGTCACTATTGTGCTCCCATTGCCATACACAGTGCAAATAGCTCTCGTGATTGTTCCCAGCAAGTACAGTGTATTGGACTGAAGAGAAGCTACTGTTCTCGTGAGTTTCCTAAGTGGAGTTTAACGACATATGGCCTGTAAGTCAGAAGCACAGTTTTTTTGTTCTGAGCAAGCTCACTGTTCTGGCCCTATAGGAAACACAGTAGAGTAGAAGAATGCTCTTTTCTCAAAAGCAGAGTGTGTTTCTTGTAAGGCGAGCTAGTATTTGTTTCCCAGCCAGAAATGGAGTTGAATCACATGCAGTTTCTGGTCCTACGAGCAAGAATTTTTTTCTGGTAAGAAGAGTCACTATTGCGCTCCATTTGCCATACACAGTGCAAATAGCACTCGCGTCTGTTCCCAGCAAGTACAGTGTATTGGACTGAAGGGAAGCTACTGTTCTTGTCAGTTTCCTAAGCAGAGTTGAACTGGATATGGCCCATGTGTGTAGGAAGCTCAGTTCTTTTGTTCTGAGCAAGCTCACTCTTCTGGCTCTATAGATAACACAGGAGAGTAGAAGAGTGCTCTTCTCAAAAGCAGAGTGTGTTTCTTGTAAGGCAAGCTAGCATTTGTTTCCCAGTCCTAATAGGAGTAGAATCACATGAAGTTTCTTGTCCTACGAGCAAGAGTTGTTTTCTGGTAAGAAGAGACACTATTGTGCTCCCATTGCCATACACAGTGCAAATAGCACTCGCATCTGTTCCCAGCAAGCACAGTGTATTGGACTGAAGAGAAGCTACTGTTCTTGTCAGTTTCTCAGTGGAGTTGAACTAGATATGGCCCCTATGTCGGAAGCACAGTTCTTTTGTTCTGAGCAAGCTCACTGTTCTGGCCCTATAGGAAACACAGTAGATTAGAAGAGTGCTCTTTTCTCAAAAGCAGAGTGTGTTTATTGTAAGGCGAGCTAGTGTTTGTTTCCCAATCAGAAGAGGATTTGTATCACATGCAGTTTCTGGTCCTATGAGAAAGAGTTGTTTTGTGGTAAAAAGAGTCACTTTTGTGCTCCATTCACCATATACAGTGCAAAGAACACTGGAGTCTGTTTCCAGCAATTACAGTGTATAGGACTGAAGAGAAGCTACTGTTCTTGTCAGTTTCCTAAGCAGAGTTGAACTAGATATGGCCCGTGTGTGTAGGAAGCACAGTTCTTTTGTTCTGAGCAAGCTCACTGTTCTGGCCCTATAGGAAACACAGGAGAGTAGAAGAGTGCTCTTCTCAAAAGAAGAGTGTGTTTCTTGTAAGGCGAGCTAGCATCTGTTTCCCAGTCCTAAACCGAGTTGAAACACATGCAGTTTCTGTTCCTACAAGCAAGAGTTGTTTTCTGCTAAGAAGAGTATTGTGCTCCCTTTTCCCTATACAGTGCAAATAGCACTCGCATCTGTTCCCAGCAAGCACAGTGTATTGGACTGAAGAGAAGATACTGTTCTTGTCAGTTTCCAAAGCAGAGTTGAACTAGATATGGCCCGTGTATGTAGGAAGCACAGTTCTTTTGTTCTGAGCAAGCTCACTGTTCTGTCCCTATAGGAAACAAGGAGAGTAGAAGAGTGCTCTTTTTTCAAAAGCAGAGTGTATTTCTTGTAAGGCGAGCTAGTGTTTGTTTCCCAGTCCTAAATGGAGTTGAATCACATGCAGTTTCTTGTCCTACGAGCAAGAGTTGTTTTCTGGTAAGAAGAGTCACTATTGCGCTCACATTCCCATACACAGTGCAAATAGCTCTCGTGACTGTTCCCAGCAAGTACAGTGTATTGGACTGAAGAGAAGCTGCTGTTCTCGTGAGTTTCCTAAGTGGAGTTGAACGACATATGGCCTGTAAGTCGGGAGCACAGTTCTTTTGTTCTGAGCAAGCTCACTGTTCTGGCCCTATAGGAAACACAGGAGAGTATAAGAATGCTCTTTTCTCAGAGCAGAGTGTGTTTCTTGTAAGGCGAGCTAGTGTTTGTTACCCAGTCCTAAATGGATTTGAATCACATCCAGTTTCTTGTCCTAGGAGCAAGAGTTGTTTTCTGGTAAGAAGAGTCACTATTGCGCTCCCATTGCCATACACAGTGCAAATAGCTCTCATGACTGTTCCCAGCAAGTACAGTGTACTGGACTGAAGAGAAGCTACTGTTCTCGTCAGTTTCCTAAGTGGAGTTTAACTACATTTGGCCCCTACGTTGGAAGCACAGTTCTTTTGTTCTGAGCAAGCTCATTGTTCTGGCCCTATAGGAAACACAGTAGATTAGAAGAGTGCTCTTTTCTCAAAAGCAGAGTGTGTTTCTTGTAAGGCGAGCTAGTGTTTGTTTCCCAATCAGAAGAGGATTTGAATCACATGCAGTTTCTGGTCTTATGAGCAAGAGTTGTTTTCTGGTAAGAAGAGTAACTATTGCGCTCCCATTTTTATACACAGTGCAAATAGCACTCGCGTCTGTTCCCAGCAAGTACAGTGTATTGGACTGAAGAGAAGCTACTGTTCTTGTCAGTTTCCTTAGCAGAGTTGAACTAGATATGGCCCCTGTGTGGGAAGCACAGTGCTTTTGTTCTGAGCAAGCTCACTGTTCTGGCCCTATAGGAAACACAGGAGAGTAGAAGAGTGCTCTTTTCTCAAAAGCAGAGTGTGTTTCTTGTAAGGTGTGTTTCTTGTAAGGCGAGCTAGTGTTTGTTTCCCAATCAGAAATGGAGTTGAATCACATGCTGTTTCTGGTCCTACGAGCAGGAGTTGTTTTCTGGTAGGAAGAGTCACTATTGCGCTCCCATTTCCATACACAGTGCAAATAGCACTCGCGTCTGTTCCCAGCAAGTACAGTGTATTGGACTGAAGAGAAGCTACTGTTCTTGTCAGTTTCCTAAGCAGAGTTGAACTAGATATGGCCCGTGTGTTGGAAGCACAGTTCTTTTGTTCTGAGCAAGCTCACTGTTCTGGCCCTATAGGAAACACACTCTCTATAGGAGAGTAGAAAAGTGCTCTTTTCTCAAAAGCAGAGTGTGTTTCTTGTAAGGCGAGCTAGTGTTTGTTTCTCAATCAGAAGAGGATGTGTATCACATGCAGTTTCTGGTCCTATGAGAAAGAGTTGTTTTGTGGTAAATAGAGTCACTTTTGTGCTCCATTCACCATACACAGTGCAAAGAACACTCGAGTCTGTTTCCAGCAAGTACAGTGTATAGGACTGTAGAGAAGCTACTGTTATTGTCAGTTTCCTAAGCAGAGTTGAACTAGATATGGTACGTGTGTCGGAAGCACAGTGCTTTTGTTCTGAGCAAGCTCACTGTTCTGGCCCTATACGAAACACAGTAGATTAGAAGAGTGCTCTTTTCTCAAAAGCAGAGTGTGTTTCTTGTAAGGCGAGCTAGCATTTGTTTCCCAGTCCTAAACCGAGTTGAAACACATGCAGTTTCTGTTCCTACGAGCAAGAGTTGTTTTCTGCTAAGAAGAGTATTGTGCTCCCTTTTCCATACACAGTGCAAATAGCACTCGCGTCTGTTCCCAGCAAGTACAGTGTATTGGACTGAAGAGAAGCTACTGTTCTTGTCAGTTTCCTAAGCAGAGTTGAACTAGATATGGCCCGTGTTTCGGGAAGCACAGTGCTTTTGTTCTGAGCAAGCTCACTGTTCTGGCCGTATAAGAAACACAGTAGATTAGAAGAGTGCTCTTTTCTCAAAAGCAGAGTGTGTTTCTTGTAAGGTGAGCTAGTATTTGTTTCCCAGTCAGAAATGGAGTTGAATCACATGCAGTTTCTTGTCCTACGAGCAAGAGATGTTTTCTGCTAAGAAGAGTCACTATTGCGCTTCCATTGCCATACACAGTGCAAAGAGCACTCTTGTTTATCCCTGCAGTACAGTGTATTGGACTGAAGAGAAGCTACTGTTCTTGTCAGTTTCCTAAGCAGAGTTGAACTAGATATGGCCCGTGTGTGTTGGAAGCACAGTTCTTTTGTTCTGAGCAAGCTCATTGTTCTGGCCCTATAGGAAACACAGTAGATTAGAAGAGTGCTCTTTTCTCAAAAGCAGAGTGTGTTTCTTGTAAGGCGAGCTACTATTTGTTTCCCAGTCAGAAATGGAGTTGAATGACATGCAGTTTCTGGTCCTACGAGCAGGAGTTGTTTTCTGGTAAGAAGAGTCACTATTGTGCTCCCATTTCCATACACAGTGCAGATAGCACTCGCGTCTGTTCCCAGCAAGTACAGTGTTTTGGACTCAAGAGAAGCTACAGTCTCGTCAGTTTCCTAAGTGGAGTTGAACTAGATATGGCCCCTACGTCTGAAGCACAGTTCTTTTGTTCTGAGCAAGCTCACTGTTCTGGCCCTATAGGAAACACAGTAGATTAGAAGAGGCTCTTTTCTCAAAAGCAGAGTGTGTTTCTTGTAAGGCGAGCTAGTGTTTGTTTCCCAATCAAAAAAGGATTTGAATCCCATGCAGTTTCTGGTCCTATGAGCAAGAGTTGTTTTGTGGTAAAAAGAGTCACTTTGTGCTCCATTCGCCATACACAGTGCAAAGAGCAATCGGGTCTGTTCCCAGCAAGTACAGTGTATTGGACTGAAGAGAAGCTCCTGTTCTTGTCAGTTTCCTAAGCAGAGTTGAACTAGATATGGCCCGTGTGTGTAGGAAGCACAGTTCTTTTGTTCTGAGCAAGCTCACTGTTCTGGCCCTATAGGAAACACAGTAGATTAGAAGAGTGCTCTTTTCTCAAAAGCAGAGTTTGTTTCTTGTAAGGCTAGCTAGTATTTGTTTCCCAGTCAGAAATGGATTTGATTCACATGCAGTTTCTGGTCCTACGCGCAAGAGTTGCTTTCTGGTAAGAAGAGTCTCTATTGCGCTCCATTTGCCATACACAGTGCAAATAGGACTCGCGTCTGTTTTCAGCAAGTACAGTGTATTGGACTGAAGAGAAGCTACTGTTCTCCTCAGTTTCCTAAGTGGAGTTGAACTAGATATGGCCCATACTTCAGAAGCACAGTTCTTTTGTTCTGAGCAAGCTCACTATTCTGGCCCTATAGGAAACACAGTAGATTAGAAGAGTGCTCTTTTCTCAAAAGCAGAGTGTGTTTCTTGTAAGGCGAGCTACTATTTGTTTCCCAGTCAGAAATGGAGTTGAATCACATGCAGTTTCTGGTCCTATAAGCAGGAGTTGTTTTCTGGTAAGAAGAGTCACTATTGCGCTCCCATTTCCATACACAGTGCAAATAGCACTCGTGTCTGTTCCCAGCAAGTACAGTGTATTGGACTGAAGAGAAGCTACTGTTCTCGTCAGTTTCCTAAGTGGAGTTGAACTAGATATGGCCCATACTTCGGAAGCACAGTTCTTTTGTTCTGAGCAAGCTCACTGTTCTGGCCCTATAGGAAACACAGTAGATTAGAAGAGTGCTCTTTTCTCAAATGCAGAGTGTGTTTCTTGTAAGGCGAGCGAGTATTTGTTTCCCAGGCAGAAATGGAGTTGAATCACATGCAGTTTCTGGTCCTATGAGCAGGAGTTGTTTTCTGGTAAGAAGAGTCACTATTGCGCTCCCATTTCTACACACAGTGCAAATAGCACTCGCGTCTGTTCCCAGCAAGTACAGTGTATTGGACTGAAGAGAAGCTACTGTTCTTGTCAGTTTCCTAAGCAGAGTTGAACTAGATATGGCCCGTGTGTCTGTAGCACAGTTCCTTTGTTTTGAGCAAGCTCACTCTTCTGGCACTATAGGAAACACAGTAGAGTAGAGGAATGCTCTTTTCTCTAAAGCAGAGTGTGTTTCTTGAAAGGCGAGCTAGTGTTTGTTTCCCAATCAGAAAAGGATTTGAATCACATGCAGTTTCTGGTCCTATGAGCAAGAGTTGTTTTGTGGTAAAAATAGTCACTTTTGTGCTCCATTCGCCATACACAGTGCAAAGAGCACTGGCGTCTGTTACCAGCAAGTCCAGTGTATTGGACTGAAGAGAAGCTACTGTTCTTTTCAGTTTCGTAACCAGAGTTGAACTAGATATTGCCCGTGTGTGTAGGAAGCACATTTCGTTTGTTCTGAGCAAGCTCACTGTTCTGTCCCTATAGGAAACACAGTAGATTAGAAGAGTGCTCTTTTCTCAAAAGCAGAGTGTGTTTCTTGTAAGGCGAGATTGTGTTTGTTTCCCAGTCAGAAATGGAGTTGAATCACATGCAGTTTCTGGTCCTATGAGTAAGAGTTGTTTTCTGCTAAGAAGAGTATTATGCTCCCTTTGCCATATACAGTGCAAATAGCACTCGCGTCTGTTCCCAGCAAGTACAGTGTATTGGACTGAAGAGAAGCTACTGTTCTCGTCAGGTTCCTAAGCAGAATTGAACTAGATATGGCCCGTGTGTGTAGAAAGCACAGTTCTGTTGTTCTGAGCAAGCTCACTGTTCTGGCCCTATAGGAAACACAGAATAGAAGAAGTGTGCTCTTTTCTCAAAAGCAGAGTGTGTTTCATGTAAGGCGAGCTAGCATTTGTTTCCCAGTCCTAAATGGAGTTTAATCACATGCAGTTTCTGGTCCTACGAGCAAGAGTTGTTTCCTCGTATGTAGAGTCACTATTACTCTCCCATTGCCATACACAGTGCAAATAGCACTCGCGTCTGTTCCCAGCAAGTACAGTGTATTGTTTTGAAGATGAGCTACTGTTCTCCTGAGTTTCCTAAGCTGAGTCGAACTAGATATGGCCCGTGTGTGTAGGAAGCACAGTTCTTTTGTTCTGAGCAAGCTCACTGTTTGGACCCCATAGGAAACACAGTAGAGTAGAAGAGTGCTCTTTTCTCAAAAGCAGAGTGTGTTTCTTGTAAGGCGAGCTAGCGTTTGTTTCCCAGTCCTAAATGGAGTTTAATCACATGCAGTTTCTGGTCCTACAAGCAAGAGTTGTTTCCTCGTAAGAAGAGTCACTATTACTCTCTCATTGCCATACACAGTGCAAATAGCACTCGCGTCTGTTCCCAGCAAGTACAGTGTATTGGACTGAAACGGAGCTACTGTTCTTGTCAGTTTCCTAAGCAGAGTTGAACAAGATATGCCCGTGTGTGTAGGAATCACAGTTCTTTTGCTCTGAGCAAGCTCACTGTTCGGACCCCATAGAAAACACAGTAGAATAGAAGAGTACTCTTTACTCAAAATCAGAGTGTGTTTCCTGTAAGGCGAGATAGCCTTCCTTTCCCAGTCCTAAATGGAGTTGATCACATGCAGTTTCTGGTCCTACGAACAAGAGTTGTTTTCTGGCAAAAGAGTCACTATTGCGCTCCCATTGTCATACACAGGGCAAATAGCACTGGCGTCTGTTCCCAGCATGTACAGTGTATTGGATTGAAGAGGAGCTACTGTTCTTGTAAGTTTCCTAAACAGAGTTGTACTAGATATGGCCCGTGTGTGTAGGAAGCACAGTTCTTTTTTTCTGAGCTAGCTCACTGTTCGGACCCCATTGGAAACACAGTAGAGTAGAAGAGTGCTCTTTTCTCAAAAGCAGAGTGTGTTTCTTGTAAGGCGAGCTAGTGTTTGTTTCCCAGTCTGAAATGGAGTTGAACCACATGCAGTTTCTGGTCCTATGAGCAAGAGTTGTTTTCTGGTAAGAAGAGTCACTATTGCGCTCCCATTGTCATACACAGGGAAAATAGCACTAGCGTCTGTTAGCAGCATGTACAATGTATTGGACTGAAGAGGATCTACTGTTCTTGTCAGTTTCCTAAGCAGAATTGAACTAGACATGGCCCGTGTGTGTAGGAAGCACAGTTTTTTTGTTCTGAGCAAGCTCACTGTTCTGGCCCTATAGGAAACACAGTAGTGTAGAAGTGTGCTCTTTTCTCAAAAGCAGAGTATGTTTCTTGTAAGATGAGCTAGCATTTGTTTCCCAGTCCTAAAAGGAGTTGAATCACATGCAGTTTTTGGTTTACGAGCAAGATTTGTTTTCTGGTAAGGAAAGTCACTATTGCGCTCCCATTGCCAAGCACAGTGCAAATAGCACTCGCGTCTGTTCCCAGCAAGTACAGTGTATTGGACTGAAGAGGAGCTACTGTTCTTGTCAGTTTCCTAAGCAGAGTTGAACAAGATATGCCCGTGTGTGTAGGAATCACAGTTCTTTTGCTCTGAGCAAGCTCACTGTTCGGACCCCATAGAAAACACAGTAGAATAGAAGAGTACTCTTTACTCAAAATCAGAGTGTGTTTCCTGTAAGGCGAGATAGCCTTCCTTTCCCAGTCCTAAATGGAGTTGATCACATGCAGTTTCTGGTCCTACGAGCAAGAGTTGTTTTCTGGCAAAAGAGTCACTATTGCGCTCCCATTGTCATACACAGGGCAAATAGCACTGGCGTCTGTTCCCAGCATGTACAGTGTATTGGATTGAAGAAGACTACTGTTCTTGTAAGTTTCCTAAACAGAGTTGTACTAGATATGGCCCGTGTGTGTAGGAAGCACAGTTCTTTTTTTCTGAGCTAGCTCACTGTTCGGACCCCATAGGAAACACAGTAGAGTAGAAGAGTGCTCTTTTCTCAAAAGCAGAGTGTGTTTCTTGTAAGGCGAGCTAGTGTTTGTTTCCCAGTCTGAAATGGAGTTGAACCACATGCAGTTTCTGGTCCTACGAGCAAGAGTTGTTTTCTGGTAAGAAGAGTCACTATTGCGCTCCCATTGTCATACACAGGGCAAATAGCACTAGCGTCTGTTAGCAGCATGTACAATGTATTGGACTAAAGAGGATCTACTGTTCTTGTCAGTTTCCTAAGCAGAATTGAACTAGACATGGCCCGTGTGTGTAGGAAGCACAGTTTTTTTGTTCTGAGCAAGCTCACTGTTCTGGCCCTATAGGAAACACAGTAGTGTAGAAGTGTGCTCTTTTCTCAAAAGCAGAGTATGTTTCTTGTAAGGTGAGCTAGCATTTGTTTCCCAGTCCTAAAAGGAGTTGAATCACATGCAGTTTTTGGTTTACGAGCAAGATTTGTTTTCTGGTAAGGAAAGTCACTATTGCGCTCCCATTGCCAAGCACAGTGCAAATAGCACTCGCGTCTGTTCCCAGCAAGTACAGTGTATTGGACTGAAGAGGAGCTACTGTTCTTGTCAGTTTCCTAAGCAGAGTTGAACTCGATATGGTCCGTGTATGTAGGAAGCACAGTTTTTTGTTCTGAGCAAGCTCACTGTTCGGACCCCATAGGAAACACAGTAGAGTAGAAGAGTGCTCTTTTCTCAAAAGCAGAGTGTGTTTCTTGTAAGGAGAGCTAGTGTTTGTTTCCCACTCAGAAATGGAATTGAATCCCATGCAGTTTCTGGTCCTACGAGCAAGAGTTGTTTTCTGGTAAGAAGAGTCACTATTGCGCTCCTATTGCAATATACAGTGCAAATAGCACTCGTGTCTGTTCCCACCAAGTACAGTGTATTGGAATGAAGAGGAGCTATTGTTCTTGGCATTTTCCTAAGCAGAGTTGAACTAGATATGCCCCGTGTGTGTAGGAAGCACAGTTCTTTTGTTCTGAGCAAGCTCACTGTTCGGACCCCATAGGAAACACATTAGAGTAGAAGAGTGCTCTTTTCTCAAAAGCAGAGTGTGTTTCTTGTAATGCGAGCTAACGTTTGTTTCCCAGTCCTAAATGGAGTTGAATCACATCCAGTTTTTGGTCCTACGAGCAAGAGTTTTTTTCTGATAAGTAAGTCACTATTGTGCTAGCATTGCCAAACTCAGTGAAACAGCACTTGCGTTTGTTCCCAGCAAGTACAGGGTATTGGACTGAAGAGGAGCTACTGTTCTTGTCAGTTTCCTAAGCAGATTTGAACTAGATATGGCCCGTGTGTGTAGGAAGCACAGTTCTTTTTTCTGAGCAAGCTCACTGTTCGGACCCCATAGGAAACACAGTAGAGTTGATGAGTGCTCTTTTCTCAAAAGCAGAGTGTGTTTCTTGTAAGGCTAGCTAGCGTTTGTTTCCCAATCCTAAATGGAGTTGAATCCCATGCAGTTTCTGGTTCTACGAGCAAGAGTTGTTTTCTGGTAAGAAGAGTCACTATTGTGCTCCCATTGCCATACACAGGGCAAATAGCACTGGCGTCTGTTCCCAGCATGTACAGTGTATTGGACTGAAGAGGATCTACGGTTCTTGTCAGTTTCCTAAGCAGAGTTGAACTAGATATGGCCCGTGTGTGTAGGAAGCACAGTTCTTTTGTTCAGAGAATGCTCACTCTTCTGGCCCTATAGGAAACACATTAGAGTAGAAGAGTGCTCTTTTCTCAAAAGCAGAGTGTGTTTCTTGTAAGGAGAGCTAGTGTTTGTTTCCCAGTCAGAAATGGAGTTGAATCACATGCAGTTTCTGGTCCTACGAGCAAGAATTGTTTTCTGGTAAGGAATCACTCTTGCGCTCCCATTGACATACACAGTGCAAATAGCACTCGCATCTGTTCCCAGCAAGTACCGTGTATTGGACTGAAGAGGAGCTACTGTTCTTGTCAGTTTCCTAAGCAGAGTTGAAGTAGATATGGCCCGTGTGTGTAGGAAGCACAGTTCTTTTGTTCTTAGCAAGCTCTCTGTTTAGACCCCATATGAAACACAGTAGAGTAGGAGAGTGCTCTTTTCTCAAAAGCAGAGTGAGTTTCTTGTAAGATGAGCTAGCGTTTGTTTCCCAGTCAGAAATGGAATTGAATCCCATGCAGTTTCTGGTCCTACGAGCAAGAGTTGTTTTCTGGTAAGAAGAGTCACTATTGCGCTCCTATTGCAATATACAGTGCAAATAGCACTCGTGTCTGTTCCCACCAAGTACAGTGTATTGGACTGCAGAGGAGCTATTGTTCTTGTCATTTTCCTAAGCAGAGTTGAACTAGATATGCCCCGTGTGTGTAGGAAGCACAGTTCTTTTGTTCTGAGCAAGCTCACTGTTCGGACCCCATAGGAAACACATTAGAGTAGAAGAGTGCTCTTTTCTCAAAAGCAGAGTGTGTTTCTTGTAATGCGAGCTAACGTTTGTTTCCCAGTCCTAAATGGAGTTGAATCACATCCAGTTTTTGGTCCTACGAGCAAGAGTTTTTTTCTGATAAGTAAGTCACTATTGTGCTAGCATTGCCAAACTCAGTGAAACAGCACTTGCGTTTGTTCCCAGCAAGTACAGGGTATTGGACTGAAGAGGAGCTACTGTTCTTGTCAGTTTCCTAAGCAGATTTGAACTAGATATGGCCCGTGTGTGTAGGAAGCACAGTTCTTTTTTCTGAGCAAGCTCACTGTTCGGACCCCATAGGAAACACAGTAGAGTTGATGAGTGCTCTTTTCTCAAATGCAGAGTGTGTTTCTTGTAAGGCTAGCTAGCGTTTGTTTCCCAATCCTAAATGGAGTTGAATCCCATGCAGTTTCTGGTTCTACGAGCAAGAGTTGTTTTCTGGTAAGAAGAGTCACTATTGCGCTCCCATTGCCATACACAGGGTAAATAGCACTGGCGTCTGTTCCCAGCATGTACAGTGTATTGGACTGAAGAGGATCTACTGTTCTTGTCAGTTTCCTAAGCAGAGTTGAACTAGATATGGCCCGTGTGTGTAGGAAGCACAGTTCTTTTGTTCTGAGAATGCTCACTCTTCTGGCCCTATAGGAAACACATTAGAGTAGAAGAGTGCTCTTTTCTCAAAAGCAGAGTGAGTTTCTTGTAAGTCGAGCTAGCGTTTGATTCCCAGTCCTAAATAGATTTGAAACACATGCAGTTTCTGGTCCTACGAGCTGGAGTTGTTTTCTGGTAAGGAAAGTCCCTATTGCGCTCCTATTGCCATAAGCAGTGCGAATAGCACTCGCGTCTGTTCCCAGCAAGTACAGTGTATTGTTTTGAAGATGAGCTACTGTTCTCGTGAGTTTCCTAAGCAGAGTTGAACTAGATATGGCCCGTGTGTGCAGGAAGCACAGTTCTTTTTTTCTGAGCAAGCTCACTGTTCGGTTCCCATAGGAAAAACAGTAGAGTAGAAGAGTGCTCATTTCTCAAAAGCAGAGTGTGTTTCTTGTAATGCGAGCTTGCGTTTGTGTCCCAGTCCTAAATGGAGTTGAATCTCATGCAGTTTTTGGTTCTACTAGCAAGAGTAATTTTCTGGTAAGAAGAGTCCCTATTGCGCTCCCATTGTCATACACAAGGCAAATAGCACTGGCGTCTGTTCCCAGCAAGTACAGTGTTTTGGACTGAAGAAGATCTACTTTTCTTGTCAGTTTCCTATTCAGAATTGAACTAGATATGGCCGTGTGTGTAGGAAGCACAGTTCTTTTGTTCTCAGCAAGCTCACTGTTCAGACCCCATAGGCAACACAGTAGCGTAGAAGAGTGCTCTTTTCTCAAAAGCAGAGTGTGTTTCTTGTAAGGCAATCTAGAGTTTTTTTCCCAGTCAGAAATGGAGTTGAATCACATGCAGTTTTTGGTCCTATGAGCAAGAGTTGTTTTCTGGTAAGGAAAGTCACTATTGCGCTCCCATTGCCATACACAGTGCAAAAAGCACTCGCGTCTGTTCCCAGCAAGTACAGTGTATTGTTTTGAAGATGAGCTACTGTTCTCGTGAGTTTCCTAAGCAGAGTTGAACTAGATATGGCCCGTGTGTGTAGGAAGCACAGTTCTTTTGTTCTGAGCAAGCTCACTGTTCAGACCCCATAGGAAACACAGTAGTGTAGAAGAGTGCTCTTTTCTCAAAAGCAGAGTGTGTTTCTTGTAAGGCGAGCTAGCATTTGTTTCCCAGTCCTAAATGGAGTTAAATCACATGCAGTTTCTGGTCCTACGAGCAAGAGTTGTTTCCTCGTATGTAGAGTCACTATTACTCTCCCATTGCCATACACAGTGCAAATAGCACTCGCGTCTGTTCCCAGCAAGTACAGTGTTTTGGACTGAAGAGGATCTACTGTTCTTGTCAGTTTCCTAAGCAGAGTTGAACTCCATATGGCCCGTGTACTTAGGAAGCACAGTTTTTTGTTCTGAGCAAGCTCACTGTTCGGACACCATAGGAAACACAGTAGAGTAGAAGAGTGCTCTTTTCTCAAAAGCAGAGTGAGTTTCTTGTAAGTCGAGCTGGCGTTTGATTCCCAGTCCTAAATAGATTTGAATCACATGCAGTTTCTGGTCCTACGAGCAGGAGTTGTTTTCTGGTAAGGAAAGTCCCTATTGCGCTCCTATTGCCATAAGCAGTGCGAATAGCACTCGTGTCTGTTCCCAGCAAGTACAGTGTAGTGGACTGAAGTGGAGCTACTGTTCTTGTCAGTTTCCTAAGCAGTGTTGAACTAGATATGGCGCCTGTGTGTAGGAATCACAGTTCTTTTGTTCTGAGCAAGCTCACTGTTGGGACCCAATAGGAAACACAGTAGAGTAGAAGAGTGCTCTTTTCTCAAAAGCAGAGTGTGTTTCTTGTAAGACGAGCTAGCATTTGTTTCCCAGTCCTAAATGGAGTTGAATCACATGCAGTTTCTGGTCCTACGAGCAAGAGTTGTTTTCTGGTAAGGAAAGTCACTATTGCGCTCCCATTGCCATACAGAGTGCAAATAGCTCTCGCGTCTGTTCCCAGCAAGTACAGTGTATTGGACTGAAGAGGAGCTACTGTTCTTGTCAGTTTCCTAAGCACAGTTGAACTAGATATGGCCCGTGTGTGCAGGAAGCACAGTTCTTTTTTTCTGAGCAAGCTCACTGTTCGGTTCCCATAGGAAAAACAGTAGAGTAGAAGAGTGCTCATTTCTCAAAAGCAGAGTGTGTTTCTTGTAATGCGAGCTTGCGTTTGTGTCCCAGTCCTAAATGGAGTTGAATCTCATGCAGTTTTTGGTTCTACTAGCAAGAGTAATTTTCTGGTAAGCAGAGTCCCTATTGCGCTCCCATTGTCATACACAAGGCAAATAGCACTGGCGTCTGTTCCCAGCAAGTACCGTGTATTGGACTGAAGAGGAGCTACTGTTCTTGTCAGTTTCCTATTCAGAATTGAACTAGATATGGCCCGTGTGTGTAGGAAGCACAGTTCTTTTGTTCTTAGCAAGGTCTCTGTTTAGACCCCATAGGAAACACAGTAGAGTAGGAGAGTGCTCTTTTCTCAAAAGCAGAGTGAGTTTGTTGTAAGATGAGCTAGCGTTTGTTTCCCAGTCAGAAATGGAATTGAATCCCATGCAGTTTCTGGTCCTACGAGCAAGAGTTGTTTTCTGGTAAGAAGAGTCACTATTGCGCTCCTATTGCAATATACAGTGCAAAAAGCACTCGCGTCTGTTCCCAGCAAGTACAGTGTTTTGGACTGAAGAGGATCTACTGTTCTTGTCAGTTTCCTAAGCAGAGTTGAACTCCATATGGCCCGTGTGTGTAGGAAGCACAGTTCTTTTGTTCTGAGCAAGCTCACTGTTCGGATCCCATAGGAAACACAGTAGAGTAGAAGAGTGCTCTTTTCTCAAAAGCAGAGTGTGTTTCTTGTAAGGAGAGCTAGTGTTTGTTTCCAAGTCAGAAATGGAGTTGAATCACATGCAGTTTCTGGTCCTACGAGCAAGAATTGTTTTCTGGTAAGGAATCACTCTTGCGCTCCCATTGACATACACAGTGCAAATAGCACTCACATCTGTTCCCAGCAAGTACCGTGTATTGGACTGAAGAGGAGCTACTGTTCTTGTCAGTTTCCTAAGCAGAGTTGAAGTAGATATGGCCCGTGTGTGTAGGAAGCACAGTTCCTTTGTTCTTAGCAAGCTCTCTGTTTAGACCCCATATGAAACACAGTAGAGTAGGAGAGTGCTCTTTTCTCAAAAGCAGAGTGAGTTTCTTGTAAGATGAGCTAGCGTTTGTTTCCCAGTCAGAAATGGAATTGAATCCCATGCAGTTTCTGGTCCTACGAGCAAGAGTTGTTTTCTGGTAAGAAGAGTCACTATTGCGCTCCTATTGCAATATACAGTGCAAATAGCACTCGTGTCTGTTCCCACCAAGTACAGTGTATTGGACTGAAGAGGAGCTATTGTTCTTGTCATTTTCCTAAGCAGAGTTGAACTAGATATGACCCGTGTGTGTAGGAAGCACAGTTCTTTTGTTCTGAGCAAGCTCACTGTTCGGACCCCATAGGAAACACAGTAGAGTTGATGAGTGCTCTTTTCTCAAATGCAGAGTGTATTTCTTGTAAGGCTAGCTAGCGTTTGTTTCCCAATCCTAAATGGAGTTGAATCCCATGCAGTTTCTGGTTCTACGAGCAAGAGTTGTTTTCTGGTAAGAAGAGTCACTATTGCGCTCCCATTGCCATACACAGGGCAAATAGCACTGGCGTCTGTTCCCAGCATGTACAGTGTATTGGACTGAAGAGGATCTACTGTTCTTGTCAGTTTCCTAAGCAGAGTTGAACTAGATATGGCCCGTGTGTGTAGGAAGCACAGTTCTTTTGTTCTGAGAATGCTCACTCTTCTGGCCCTATAGGAAACACATTAGAGTAGAAGAGTGTTCTTTTCTCAAAAGCAGAGTGAGTTTCTTGTAAGTCGAGCTAGCGTTTGATTCCCAGTCCTAAATAGTTTTGAATCACATGCAGTTTCTGGTCCTACGAGCAGGAGTTGTTTTCTGGTAAGGAAAGTCCCTATTGCGCTCCCATTGCCATAAGCAGTGCGAATAGCACTCGCGTCTGTTCCCAGCAAGTACAGTGTAGTGGACTGAAGTGGAGCTACTTTTCTTGTCAGTTTCCTAAGCAGTGTTGAACTAGATATGGCGCCTGTGTGTAGGAATCACAGTTCTTTTGTTCTGAGCAAGCTCACTGTTGGGACCCAATAGGAAACACAGTAGAGTAGAAGAGTGCTCTTTTCTCAAAAGCGAGTGTGTTTCTTGTAAGACGAGCTAGCGTTTGTTTCCCAGTCCTTAATAGTGTTGAATCACATGCAGTGTCTGGTCCTACGAGCAAGAGTTGTTTTCTGGTAAGGAAAGTCACTATTGCGCTCCCATTGCCGTAGACAGTGCAAATAGCACTCGCGTCTGTTCCCAGGAAGTACCGTGTATTGGACTGAAGCAGAGCTACTGTTCTTGTCAGTTTCCTAAGCAGAGTTGAAGTAGATATGGCCCGTGTGTGTAGGAAGCACAGTTCTTTTGTTCTGAGCAAGCTCACTGTTAGGACCCCATAGGAAACACAGTAGAGTAGAAGAGTGCTCTTTTCTCAAAAGCAGAGTGTGTTTCTTGTAAGGCGAGCTAGCGTTTGTTTCCCAGTCCTAAATGGAGTTGAATCCCATGCAGTTTTTGGTTTACGAGCAAGATTTGTTTTCTGGTAAGGAAAGTCACTATTGCGCTCCCATTGCCAAGCACAGTGCAAATAGCACTCGCGTCTGTTCCCAGCAAGTACAGTGTATTGGACTGAAGAGGAGCTACTGTTCTTGTCAGTTTCCTAAGCAGAGTTGAACTCGATATGGTCCGTGTATGTAGGAAGCACAGTTTTTTGTTCTGAGCAAGCTCACTGTTCGGACCCCATAGGAAACACAGTAGAGTAGAAGAGTGCTCTTTTCTCAAAAGCAGAGTGTGTTTCTTGTAAGGAGAGCTAGTGTTTGTTTCCCACTCAGAAATGGAATTGAATCCCATGCAGTTTCTGGTCCTACGAGCAAGAGTTGTTTTCTGGTAAGAAGAGTCACTATTGCGCTCCTATTGCAATATACAGTGCAAATAGCACTCGTGTCTGTTCCCACCAAGTACAGTGTATTGGAATGAAGAGGAGCTATTGTTCTTGGCATTTTCCTAAGCAGAGTTGAACTAGATATGCCCCGTGTGTGTAGGAAGCACAGTTCTTTTGTTCTGAGCAAGCTCACTGTTCGGACCCCATAGGAAACACATTAGAGTAGAAGAGTGCTCTTTTCTCAAAAGCAGAGTGTGTTTCTTGTAATGCGAGCTAACGTTTGTTTCCCAGTCCTAAATGGAGTTGAATCACATCCAGTTTTTGGTCCTACGAGCAAGAGTTTTTTTTCTGATAAGTAAGTCACTATTGTGCTAGCATTGCCAAACTCAGTGAAACAGCACTTGCGTTTGTTCCCAGCAAGTACAGGGTATTGGACTGAAGAGGAGCTACTGTTCTTGTCAGTTTCCTAAGCAGATTTGAACTAGATATGGCCCGTGTGTGTAGGAAGCACAGTTCTTTTTTCTGAGCAAGCTCACTGTTCGGACCCCATAGGAAACACAGTAGAGTTGATGAGTGCTCTTTTCTCAAAAGCAGAGTGTGTTTCTTGTAAGGCTAGCTAGCGTTTGTTTCCCAATCCTAAATGGAGTTGAATCCCATGCAGTTTCTGGTTCTACGAGCAAGAGTTGTTTTCTGGTAAGAAGAGTCACTATTGTGCTCCCATTGCCATACACAGGGCAAATAGCACTGGCGTCTGTTCCCAGCATGTACAGTGTATTGGACTGAAGAGGATCTACGGTTCTTGTCAGTTTCCTAAGCAGAGTTGAACTAGATATGGCCCGTGTGTGTAGGAAGCACAGTTCTTTTGTTCAGAGAATGCTCACTCTTCTGGCCCTATAGGAAACACATTAGAGTAGAAGAGTGCTCTTTTCTCAAAAGCAGAGTGTGTTTCTTGTAAGGAGAGCTAGTGTTTGTTTCCCAGTCAGAAATGGAGTTGAATCACATGCAGTTTCTGGTCCTACGAGCAAGAATTGTTTTCTGGTAAGGAATCACTCTTGCGCTCCCATTGACATACACAGTGCAAATAGCACTCGCATCTGTTCCCAGCAAGTACCGTGTATTGGACTGAAGAGGAGCTACTGTTCTTGTCAGTTTCCTAAGCAGAGTTGAAGTAGATATGGCCCGTGTGTGTAGGAAGCACAGTTCTTTTGTTCTTAGCAAGCTCTCTGTTTAGACCCCATATGAAACACAGTAGAGTAGGAGAGTGCTCTTTTCTCAAAAGCAGAGTGAGTTTCTTGTAAGATGAGCTAGCGTTTGTTTCCCAGTCAGAAATGGAATTGAATCCCATGCAGTTTCTGGTCCTACGAGCAAGAGTTGTTTTCTGGTAAGAAGAGTCACTATTGCGCTCCTATTGCAATATACAGTGCAAATAGCACTCGTGTCTGTTCCCACCAAGTACAGTGTATTGGACTGCAGAGGAGCTATTGTTCTTGTCATTTTCCTAAGCAGAGTTGAACTAGATATGCCCCGTGTGTGTAGGAAGCACAGTTCTTTTGTTCTGAGCAAGCTCACTGTTCGGACCCCATAGGAAACACATTAGAGTAGAAGAGTGCTCTTTTCTCAAAAGCAGAGTGTGTTTCTTGTAATGCGAGCTAACGTTTGTTTCCCAGTCCTAAATGGAGTTGAATCACATCCAGTTTTTGGTCCTACGAGCAAGAGTTTTTTTCTGATAAGTAAGTCACTATTGTGCTAGCATTGCCAAACTCAGTGAAACAGCACTTGCGTTTGTTCCCAGCAAGTACAGGGTATTGGACTGAAGAGGAGCTACTGTTCTTGTCAGTTTCCTAAGCAGATTTGAACTAGATATGGCCCGTGTGTGTAGGAAGCACAGTTCTTTTTTCTGAGCAAGCTCACTGTTCGGACCCCATAGGAAACACAGTAGAGTTGATGAGTGCTCTTTTCTCAAATGCAGAGTGTGTTTCTTGTAAGGCTAGCTAGCGTTTGTTTCCCAATCCTAAATGGAGTTGAATCCCATGCAGTTTCTGGTTCTACGAGCAAGAGTTGTTTTCTGGTAAGAAGAGTCACTATTGCGCTCCCATTGCCATACACAGGGCAAATAGCACTGGCGTCTGTTCCCAGCATGTACAGTGTATTGGACTGAAGAGGATCTACTGTTCTTGTCAGTTTCCTAAGCAGAGTTGAACTAGATATGGCCCGTGTGTGTAGGAAGCACAGTTCTTTTGTTCTGAGAATGCTCACTCTTCTGGCCCTATAGGAAACACATTAGAGTAGAAGAGTGCTCTTTTCTCAAAAGCAGAGTGAGTTTCTTGTAAGTCGAGCTAGCGTTTGATTCCCAGTCCTAAATAGATTTGAAACACATGCAGTTTCTGGTCCTACGAGCTGGAGTTGTTTTCTGGTAAGGAAAGTCCCTATTGCGCTCCTATTGCCATAAGCAGTGCGAATAGCACTCGCGTCTGTTCCCAGCAAGTACAGTGTATTGTTTTGAAGATGAGCTACTGTTCTCGTGAGTTTCCTAAGCAGAGTTGAACTAGATATGGCCCGTGTGTGCAGGAAGCACAGTTCTTTTTTTCTGAGCAAGCTCACTGTTCGGTTCCCATAGGAAAAACAGTAGAGTAGAAGAGTGCTCATTTCTCAAAAGCAGAGTGTGTTTCTTGTAATGCGAGCTTGCGTTTGTGTCCCAGTCCTAAATGGAGTTGAATCTCATGCAGTTTTTGGTTCTACTAGCAAGAGTAATTTTCTGGTAAGAAGAGTCCCTATTGCGCTCCCATTGTCATACACAAGGCAAATAGCACTGGCGTCTATTCCCAGCAAGTACAGTGTTTTGGACTGAAGAAGATCTACTTTTCTTGTCAGTTTCCTATTCAGAATTGAACTAGATATGGCCGTGTGTGTAGGAAGCACAGTTCTTTTGTTCTCAGCAAGCTCACTGTTCAGACCCCATAGGCAACACAGTAGCGTAGAAGAGTGCTCTTTTCTCAAAAGCAGAGTATGTTTCTTGTAAGGCAATCTAGAGTTTTTTTCCCAGTCAGAAATGGAGTTGAATCACATGCAGTTTTTGGTCCTATGAGCAAGAGTTGTTTTCTGGTAAGGAAAGTCACTATTGCGCTCCCATTGCCATACACAGTGCAAAAAGCACTCGCGTCTGTTCCCAGCAAGTACAGTGTATTGTTTTGAAGATGAGCTACTGTTCTCGTGAGTTTCCTAAGCAGAGTTGAACTAGATATGGCCCGTGTGTGTAGGAAGCACAGTTCTTTTGTTCTGAGCAAGCTCACTGTTCGGACCCCATAGGAAACACAGTAGTGTAGAAGAGTGCTCTTTTCTCAAAAGCAGAGTGTGTTTCTTGTAAGGCGAGCTAGCATTTGTTTCCCAGTCCTAAATGGAGTTAAATCACATGCAGTTTCTGGTCCTACGAGCAAGAGTTGTTTCCTCGTATGTAGAGTCACTATTACTCTCCCATTGCCATACACAGTGCAAATAGCACTCGCGTCTGTTCCCAGCAAGTACAGTGTTTTGGACTGAAGAGGATCTACTGTTCTTGTCAGTTTCCTAAGCAGAGTTGAACTCCATATGGCCCGTGTACTTAGGAAGCACAGTTTTTTGTTCTGAGCAAGCTCACTGTTCGGACACCATAGGAAACACAGTAGAGTAGAAGAGTGCTCTTTTCTCAAAAGCAGAGTGAGTTTCTTGTAAGTCGAGCTGGCGTTTGATTCCCAGTCCTAAATAGATTTGAATCACATGCAGTTTCTGGTCCTACGAGCAGGAGTTGTTTTCTGGTAAGGAAAGTCCCTATTGCGCTCCTATTGCCATAAGCAGTGCGAATAGCACTCGTGTCTGTTCCCAGCAAGTACAGTGTAGTGGACTGAAGTGGAGCTACTGTTCTTGTCAGTTTCCTAAGCAGTGTTGAACTAGATATGGCGCCTGTGTGTAGGAATCACAGTTCTTTTGTTCTGAGCAAGCTCACTGTTGGGACCCAATAGGAAACACAGTAGAGTAGAAGAGTGCTCTTTTCTCAAAAGCAGAGTGTGTTTCTTGTAAGACGAGCTAGCATTTGTTTCCCAGTCCTAAATGGAGTTGAATCACATGCAGTTTCTGGTCCTACGAGCAAGAGTTGTTTTCTGGTAAGGAAAGTCACTATTGCGCTCCCATTGCCATACAGAGTGCAAATAGCTCTCGCGTCTGTTCCCAGCAAGTACAGTGTATTGGACTGAAGAGGAGCTACTGTTCTTGTCAGTTTCCTAAGCACAGTTGAACTAGATATGGCCCGTGTGTGCAGGAAGCACAGTTCTTTTTTTCTGAGCAAGCTCACTGTTCGGTTCCCATAGGAAAAACAGTAGAGTAGAAGAGTGCTCATTTCTCAAAAGCAGAGTGTGTTTCTTGTAATGCGAGCTTGCGTTTGTGTCCCAGTCCTAAATGGAGTTGAATCTCATGCAGTTTTTGGTTCTACTAGCAAGAGTAATTTTCTGGTAAGCAGAGTCCCTATTGCGCTCCCATTGTCATACACAAGGCAAATAGCACTGGCGTCTGTTCCCAGCAAGTACCGTGTATTGGACTGAAGAGGAGCTACTGTTCTTGTCAGTTTCCTATTCAGAATTGAACTAGATATGGCCCGTGTGTGTAGGAAGCACAGTTCTTTTGTTCTTAGCAAGGTCTCTGTTTAGACCCCATAGGAAACACAGTAGAGTAGGAGAGTGCTCTTTTCTCAAAAGCAGAGTGAGTTTGTTGTAAGATGAGCTAGCGTTTGTTTCCCAGTCAGAAATGGAATTGAATCCCATGCAGTTTCTGGTCCTACGAGCAAGAGTTGTTTTCTGGTAAGAAGAGTCACTATTGCGCTCCTATTGCAATATACAGTGCAAAAAGCACTCACGTCTGTTCCCAGCAAGTACAGTGTTTTGGACTGAAGAGGATCTACTGTTCTTGTCAGTTTCCTAAGCAGAGTTGAACTCCATATGGCCCGTGTGTGTAGGAAGCACAGTTCTTTTGTTCTGAGCAAGCTCACTGTTCGGATCCCATAGGAAACACAGTAGAGTAGAAGAGTGCTCTTTTCTCAAAAGCAGAGTGTGTTTCTTGTAAGGAGAGCTAGTGTTTGTTTCCAAGTCAGAAATGGAGTTGAATCACATGCAGTTTCTGGTCCTACGAGCAAGAATTGTTTTCTGGTAAGGAATCACTCTTGCGCTCCCATTGACATACACAGTGCAAATAGCACTCACATCTGTTCCCAGCAAGTACCGTGTATTGGACTGAAGAGGAGCTACTGTTCTTGTCAGTTTCCTAAGCAGAGTTGAAGTAGATATGGCCCGTGTGTGTAGGAAGCACAGTTCCTTTGTTCTTAGCAAGCTCTCTGTTTAGACCCCATATGAAACACAGTAGAGTAGGAGAGTGCTCTTTTCTCAAAAGCAGAGTGAGTTTCTTGTAAGATGAGCTAGCGTTTGTTTCCCAGTCAGAAATGGAATTGAATCCCATGCAGTTTCTGGTCCTACGAGCAAGAGTTGTTTTCTGGTAAGAAGAGTCACTATTGCGCTCCTATTGCAATATACAGTGCAAATAGCACTCGTGTCTGTTCCCACCAAGTACAGTGTATTGGACTGAAGAGGAGCTATTGTTCTTGTCATTTTCCTAAGCAGAGTTGAACTAGATATGACCCGTGTGTGTAGGAAGCACAGTTCTTTTGTTCTGAGCAAGCTCACTGTTCGGACCCCATAGGAAACACAGTAGAGTTGATGAGTGCTCTTTTCTCAAATGCAGAGTGTATTTCTTGTAAGGCTAGCTAGCGTTTGTTTCCCAATCCTAAATGGAGTTGAATCCCATGCAGTTTCTGGTTCTACGAGCAAGAGTTGTTTTCTGGTAAGAAGAGTCACTATTGCGCTCCCATTGCCATACACAGGGCAAATAGCACTGGCGTCTGTTCCCAGCATGTACAGTGTATTGGACTGAAGAGGATCTACTGTTCTTGTCAGTTTCCTAAGCAGAGTTGAACTAGATATGGCCCGTGTGTGTAGGAAGCACAGTTCTTTTGTTCTGAGCAAGCTCACTCTTCTGGCCCTATAGGAAACACAGTAGATTAGAACAGTGCTCTTTTCGCAAAAGCAGAGTGTGTTTCTTGTAAGGCGAGCTAGGGTTTGTTTCCCAGTCCTAAATGGAGTTGAATCCCATGCAGTTTCTGTTCCTACGAGCAAGAGTTGTTTTCTGGTAAGGAAAGTCACTATTGTGCTCCCATTGCCGTAGACAGTGCAAATAGCACTCGCGTCTGTTCCCAGGAAGTACCGTGTATTGGACTGAAGCAGAGCTACTGTTCTTGTCAGTTTCCTAAGCAGAGTTGAAGTAGATATGGCCCGTGTGTGTAGGAAGCACAGTTCTTTTGTTCTGAGCAAGCTCACTGTTAGGACCCCATAGGAAACACAGTAGAGTAGAAGAGTGCTCTTTTCTCAAAAGCAGAGTGTGTTTCTTGTAAGGCGAGCTAGCGTTTGTTTCCCAGTCCTAAATGGAGTTGAATCCCATGCAGTTTCTGTTCCTACGAGCAAGAGTTGTTTTCTGGTAAGGAAAGTCACTATTGCGCTTTCATTGCCATACACAGTGGAAATAGCACTCGCGTCTGTTCCCAGCAAGTACAGTGTATTGGACTGAAGAGGATCTACTGTTCTTGTCAGTTTCCCAAGCAGAGTTGAACTAGATATGGCCCGTGTGTGTAGGAAGCACAGTTCTTTTGTTCTGAGCAAGCTCACTGTTCGGAACCCATAGGCAACACTGTAGTGTAGAAGAGTGCTCTTTTCTCAAAAGCAGAGTGTGTTTCTTGTAAGGTGAGCTAGCGTTTGTTTCCCAGTCCTAAATGGACTTGAATCACATACAGTTTCTGGTCCTACGAGCAAGAGTGGTTTTCTAGAAAGAAGAGTCACTATTCCGCTCCCATTGTCATACAAAGGACAAATAGCACTGGCGTTTGTTCCCAGCAAGTACAGTGTATTGGACTGAAGAGGATCTACTGTTCTTATCAGTTTCCTAACCAGAATTGAAATAGATATGGCCATGTGTGTAGGAAGCACAGTTCTTTTCTTCTGAGCAAGCTCACTCTTCTGGCCCTATAGTAAACACAGTAGAGTAGAAGAGTGCTCTTTTTTCAAAAGCAGAGAGTGTTTCTTGTAAGACAATCTAGCGTTTGTTTCCCAGTCCTTAATGGAGTTGAAACACATGCAGTTTTTGATCCTACGAACAAGAGATGTTTTCTGGTAAGGAAAGTCACTCTTGTGCTCCCAATGCCATACACAGTGAAATTAGCCCTCGCGTCTGTTCCCAGCAACTACAGTGTATTGGACTGAAGAGGAGCTACTGTTCTTGTCAGTTTCCTAAGCAGAGTTGTACTAGATATGGCCCGTGAGTGTAGGAGGCACAGTTCTTTTGTTCTGAGCAAGCTCACTGTTAGGAAACCATAGGAAACACAGTAGAGTAGAAGAGTGCTATTTTCTCAAAAGCATAGTGTGTTTCTTGTAAGGCGAGCTAGCGTTTTTTTCCCAGTCCTAAATGGAGTTGAATCCCATGTAGTTTCTGTTCCTATGAGCAAGAGTTGTTTTCTGGTAAGAAGAGTCACTATTGTGCTCCCATTGCTATACACAGTGCAAATAGCACTCGCGTCTGTTCCCAGGAAGTACCGTGTGTATTGGACTGAAGAGGAGATGCTGTTCTTGTAAGTTTCCTAAGCAGAGTTGTACTAGATATGGCCCGTGAGTGTAGGAGGCACAGTTCTTTTGTTATGAGCAAGCTCACTGTTCGGACCCCATAGGCAACACAGTAGAGTAGAAGAGTGCTCTTTTGTCAAAAGCAAAGTGTGTTTCTTGTAAGGCGAGCTAGCGTTTGTTTCCCAGTCCTAAATGGAGTTGAATCACATACAGTTTCTGGTCCTACGAGCAAGAGATGTTTTCTAGAAAGAAGAGTCACTATTGCGCTCCCATTGTCATACACAGTGCAAATAGCACTGGGGACCGTTCCCAGCATTTACAGTGTATTGGACTGAAGTGGAGCTACTGTCCTTGTCAGTTTGCTAAGCAGATTTGAACTAGATATGGCCCGTGTGTGTAGGAAGCACAGTTCTTTTTTCTGAGCAAGCTCACTGTTCGGACCCCATAGGAAACACAGTAGAGTTGATGAGTGCTCGTTTCTCAAAAGCAGAGTGTGTTTCTTGTAAGGAGAGCTAGTGTTTGTTTCCCAGTCAGAAATGGAGTTGAATCACACGCAGTTTCTGGTCCTACGAGCAAGAGTTGTTTTCTGGTAAGGAATCACTATTGCGCTCCCATTGCCATACACAGTGCAAATAGCACTCGCGTCTGTTCCCACCAAGTACAGTGTATTGGACTGAAGAGGAGCAATTGTTCTTGTCATTTTCCTAAGCAGAGTTGAACTAGATATGCCCCGTGTGTGTAGGAAGCACAGTTCTTTTGTTCTGAGCAAGCTCACTGTTCGGAAACCATAGGAAAAAAAGTAGAGTAGAAGAGTGCTCTTTTCTCAAAAGCAGAGTTTGTTTCTTGTAATGCGAGCTAACGTTTGTTTCCCAGTCCTAAATGGAGTTGAATCACATCCATTTTTGGTCCTACGAGCAAGAGTTGTTTTCTGGTAAGTAAGTCACTATTGTGCTCCCATTGCCATACACAGTGAAACAGCACTTGCGTGTGTTCCCAGCAAGTACAGTGTTTTGGACTGAAGAGGATCTACTGTTCTTGTCAGTTTCCTAAGCAGAATTGAACTAGATATGGCCGTGTGTGTAGGAAGCACAGTTATTTTGTTCTGAGAAAGCTCACTCTTTGGACACCATAGGCAACACAGTAGCGTAGAAGAGTGCTCTTTTCTCAAAAGCAGAGTGTGTTTCTTGTAAGGCGAGCTAGAGTTTGTTTCCCAGTCCTAAATGGAGTTGAATCACATGCAGTTTTTGGTCCTATGAGCAAGAGTTGTTTTCTGGTAAGGAAAGTCACTATTGCGCTCCCATTGCCATACACAGTGCAAATAGCACTCGCGTCTGTGCCCAGCAAGTACAGTGCATTGGACTGAAGCGGAGCTACTGTTCTTGTCAGTTTCCTAAGCAGAGTTGAAGTTGATATGGCCCGTGTATGTAGGAAGCACAGTTCTTTTGTTCTGAGCAAGCTCACTGTTAGGACCCCATAGGAAACACAGTAGAGTAGAAGAGTGCTCTTTTCTCAAAAGCAGAGTGTGTTTCTTGTAAGGCGAGCTAGCGTTTGTTTCCCAGTCCAAAATGGAGTTGAATCACATGCAGTTTCTGGTCCTACGAGCAAGAGTTGTTTTCTGGTAAGGAAAGTCACTATTGCGCTTTCATTGCCATACACAGTGCAAATAGCACTCGCGTCTGTTCCCAGCAAGTACAGTGTATTGGACTGAAGAGGAGCTACTGTTCTTGTCAGTTTTCTAACCAGAATTGAAATAGATATGGCCATGTGTGTAGGAAGCACAGTTCTTTTGTTCTGAGCAAGCTCACTGTTATTACCCCATAGGAAACACAGTAGAGTAGAAGCGTGCTCTTTTTTCAAAAGCAGAGAGTGTTTCTTGTAAGGCGAGCTAGCGTTTGTTTCCCAGTCCTAAATGGAGTTGAATCACATACAGTTTCTGGTCCTACGAGCAAGAGTTGTTTTCTAGAAAGAAGAGTCACTATTGCGCTCCCATTGTCATACACAGGGCAAATAGCACTGGCGACTGTTTCCAGCATTTACAGTGTATTGGACTGAACCGGAGTGACTGTCCTTGTTAGTTTGTTAAGCAGAGTTGAACTAGATATGGCCCGTGTGTGTAGGAAGCACAGTTCTTTTGTTCTGAGCAAGCTCACTGTTCTGGCCCTATAGGAAACACAGTAGAGTAGAAGAGTGCTCCTTTATCAAAAGCAGAGTGTGTTTCTTGTAAGGTGAGAAAGCGTTTGCTTCTCAGTCCTAAGTGGAGTTGAGACACATGCAGTTTTTGGTCCTACGAGCAAGAGTTGTTTTCTGGTAAGGAAAGTCACTATTGCGCTCCTATTGCCATACAGAGTGCAAATAGCACTCATGTCTGTTCCCAGCAAGTACAGTGTATTGTTTTGAAGAGTAGCTACTGTTCTGGTGAGTTTCCTAAGCAGAGTGTAACTAGATATGGCCCTTGTGTGTAGGAAGCACAGTTCTTGGTTCTGAGCAAGCTCACTGTTCGGACCCCATAGGAAACACAGTGGAGTAGAAGAGTGCTCTTTTCTCAAAAGCAGAGTGTGTTTCTTGTAAGATGAGCTAGAGTTTGTTTCCCAGTCCTAAATGGAGTTTAATCACATGCAGTTTCTGGTCCTACGAGCAAGAGTTGTTTCCTGGTAAGAAGAGTCACTATTACTCTCCCATTGCCATACACAGTGAAAATAGCACTCGCGTCCGTTCCCAGCAAGTACAGTGTATTGGACTGAAGCGGAGCTACTGTTCTTGTCAGTTTCCTAAGCAGAGTTGAACAAGATATGCCTGTCAGTGTAGGAAGCACATTTCTTTTGCGCTGAGCAAGCTCACTGTTCGGACCCCATAGAAAACACAGTAGAATAGAAGAGTACTCTTTACTCAAAAGCAGAGTGTGTTTCCTGTAAGGCAAGCTAGCGTTCCTTTCGCAGTCCTAAATGGAGTTGAACACATGCAGTTTCTGGTCCTACGAGCAAGAGTTGTTTTCTGGCAAAAGAGTCACTATTGCGAACCATTGTCAAACACAGGGCAAATAGCACTGGCGTCTGTTCCCAGCATGTACAGTGTATTGTACTGAGGAGGATCGACTGTTCTTGTCAGTTTCCTAGGCAGAATTGAACTAGATATGGCAGTGTGTGTAGGAAGCACAGTTCTTTTGTTCTGAGCAAGCTCACAGTTCTGGCGCTATAGGAAACACAGTAGAGTAGAAGAGTGTCTTTTCTCAAAAACAGAGTTTGTTTCTTGTAAGGCAAGCTAGCGTTTTTTCCCAGTCCTGAATGGAGTTGATCACATGCAGTTTCTGGTCCTACGAGCAAGAGTTGTTTTCTCGTAAGGAAAGTCACTATTGTGCTCCCATTCCCATACACAGTGCAAATAGCAGTCGTGACTGTTCCCAGCAAGTACAGTGTATGGGACTGAAGAGGAGCTACTGTTCTTGTCACTTTCCCAAGCAGAGTTGAACTAGATATGGCCCGTGTGTGTAGGAAGCACAGTTCTTTTGTTCTGAGCAAGCTCACTGTTCGGACCCCATAGGAAACACTGTAGAGTAGAAGAGTGCCCTTTTCTCAAAAGCACAGTGTGTTTCTTGTAAGGCGATCTAGCGTTTGTTTCCCAGTCCTAAATGGAGTTGAATCCCATGCAGTTTCTGTTCCTACGAGCAAGAGTTGTTTTCTGGTAAGGAAAGTCACTATTGCGCTCCCATTGCCGTAGACAGGGCAAATAGCACTCGCGTCTGTTCCCAGCAAGTACAGTGTATTGGACTGAAGAGGAATTAATGATCTTGTCAGTTTCCTAAGCAGAGTTGAACTGGATATGGCCCGTGTATGTAGGAAGCACAGTTCTTTTGTTCTGAGCAAGCTCACTGTTCAGACTCCATAGGAAAAAAAGTAGAGTAGAAGAGTGCTCTTTTCTCAAAAGCATAGTGTGTTTCTTGTAAGGCGAGCTAGCGTTTGTTTCCCAGTCCTAAATGGAGTTGAATCACATGCAGTTTCTGGTCCTACGAGCAAGAGTTGTTTTCTCGTAAGGAAAGTCACTATTGCGCTCCCATTCCCATACACAGTGCAAATAGCACTCGCGTCTGTTCCCAGCAAGTACAGTGTATTGGACTGAAGAGGAGCTACTGTTCTTGTCAGTTTCCCAAGCAGAGTTGAACTAGATATGGCCCGTGTGTGTAGGAAGCACAGTTCTTTTGTTCTGAGCTAGCTCACTGTTCGGACCCCATAGGCAACACAGTACAGTAGAAGAGTGCTCTTTTCTCAAAAGCAGAGTGTGTTTCTTGTAAGGCGAGCTAGTGTTTGTTTCCCAGTCCTAAATGGAGTTGAATCACATACAGTATCTGGTCCTACGAGCAAGAGTTCTTTTCTAGAAAGAAGAGTCACTATTGTGCTCCCATTGACATACACAGTGCAAATAGCACTGGCGACCGTTCCCAGCATTTACAGTGTATTGGACTGAAGTGGAGCTACTGTCCTTGTCAGTTTGCTAAGCAGAGTTGAACTAGATATGACCCGTGTGTGCAGGAAGCACAGTTCTTTTGTTGTGAGCAAGCTCTCTGTTCGGACCTCATAGGAAACACAGTAGAGTAGAAGAGTGCTCTTTTCTGAAAAGCAGAGTGTGTTTCTTGTAAGGCAAGCTAGCATTTGTTTCCCAGTCCTAAATGGAGTTGAATCACATGTAGTTTTTGGTCCTACAAGCAAGAGTTGTTTTCTAGAAAGAAGAGTCACTATTGCGCTCCCATTGTCATACACAGGGCAAATAGCACTGGCGACTGTTCACCGCATTTATACTGTATTGGACTGAACAGGAGCAACTGTCCTTGTCGTTTGTTAATCAGAGTTGAACTAGATATGGCCCGTGTGTGTAGGAAGCACAGTTCTTTTGTTCTGAGCAAGCTCACTGTTCTGGCCCTATAGGAAACACAGTAGAGTAGAAGAGTGCTCTTTTCGCAAAAGCAGAGTGTGTTTCTTGTAAGGCGAGCAAGGGTTTGTTTCCCAGTCCTAAATGGAGTTGAATCCCATGCAGTTTCTGTTCCTACGAGCAAGAGTTGTTTTCTTGTAAGGAAAGTCACTATTGCGCTCCCATTGCTGTAGACAGTGCAAATAGCACTCGCGTCTGTTCCCAGCAAGTACAGTGTATTGGACTGAAGAGGAGCTACTGATCTTGTCAGTTTCCTAAGCAGAGTTGAAGTGGATATGTCCCATGTATGTAGGAAGGACAGTTCTTTTGTTCTGAGCAAGCTCACTGTTCTGGCCCTATATGAAACACAGTAGAGTAGAAGAGTGCTCCTTTCTCAAAAGCAGAGTGTGTTTCTTGTAAGGCGAGATAGCGTTTGTTTCCCAGTCCTAAATGGAGTTGAGACACATGCAGTTTTTGGTCCTATGAGCAAGAGTTGTTTTTCTGGTAAGGAAAGTCACTATTGTGCTCCTATTGTCATACAGAGTGCAAATAGCACTCACGTCTGTTCCCAGCTAGTACAGTGTATTGTTCTGAAGAGGAGGTACTGTTCTTGTCAGTTTCTTAAGCAGGGTTGAACTAGATATTGCCCGTGTGTAGGAAGCACAGTTCTTTTGTTCTGAGCAAGCTCACTGTTCGAACCCCATAGGAAACACAGTAGAGTAGAAGAGTTTCCTTCTCCCAAAAACAGAGTGTGTTTCTTGTAAATCGACCTAGCCTTTGTTTCCCAGTCTTAAATGGAGTTGAGTCACATGCAGTTTCTGGTCCTACGAGCAAGAGTTGTTTTCTGGGAAGAAGAGTCACTATTGCACTCCCATTGTCATACACAGGACAAATAGCACTGGCGTCTGTTCCCAGCATGTATAGTGTATTGGACTGAAGAGGATCTACTGTGCTTGTCAGTTTCGTAAGCAGAGTTGAACTAGATATGGTCCGTGTGTGTAGGTAGCACAATTCTTTTGTTCTCAGCAAGCTCACTGTTCTGGCACTATAGGAAACCCAGTAGAGTAGAAGAGTGCTCTTTTCTCAAAAGCAGAGTTTGTTTCTCATAAGGCGAGCTAGTGTTTGTTTCCCAGTCAGAAATGGAGTTGAATCCCATGCAATTTCTGGTCCTACAAGCAAGATTTGTTTTCGGGTAAGAAGAGTCACTATTGCGCTCCCATTGCCATACACATTGCAAACACCACTCTCGTCTGTTCCCAGCATGTACAGTGTATTGGACTGAAGAGAAGTTACTGTTCTTGTCAGTTTCCTAAGCAGAGTTGAACTAGATATGGCCCGTGTGTGTAGGAATCACAGTTCCTTTATTCTGAGCAAGCTCACTATTCTGGCCCTATAGGAAACACAGTAGAGTAGAAGAGTGCTCTTTTCTCAAAAGCAGAGTGTGTTTCTTGTAAGGCTAGCTAGCGTTTGTTAACCAGTCCTAAATGGAGTTGAATCACATGCAGTTTTGGTTTACGATCAAGAGTTGTTTTCTGGCAAGGAAAGTCACTATTGCCCTCCATTGACATATACAGTGCAAATAGCACTCGCGTCTGTTCCCACCAAGTACAGTGTATTGGACTGAAGAGGAGCTACTGTTCTTGTCAGTTTCCTAAGCAGAGTTGAACTAGATATGGCCCGTGTACGTAGGAAGCAAAATTCATTTGTTCTGAGCAAGCTCACTGTTCGGACCCCATAGGAAACTGTGCAGAGAAGAAGAGTGCTATTTTCTCAAAAGCAGAGTGTGTTTCTTGTAAGGCGAGCTAGTGTTTGTTTCCCAGTCTTAAACGGAGTTGAATCAGATGCAGTTTCTGGTCCTATAAGCAAGCGTTGTTTTCTGGTAAGGAATCACTATTGCTGTCCCATTGCCATACACAGTTCAAATAGCACTCGCGTCTGTTCCCAGCAAGTACAGTTTATTGGACTGAAGAGGAGCTACTGTTGTTGTCAGTTTCCTAAGCAGAGTTGAACTAGATATGGCCAGTGTGTGTAGGAAGCACAGTTCTTTTGTTCTGAGCAAGCTCACTGTTCTGGTCCGTAGGAAAAACAGCAGAGTAGAAGAGTGCTCTTTGCAAAAAGCAGAGTGTGTTTCTTGTAGGGCGAGCTAGCGTTTGTTTCCCAGTCTTAAATGGAGTTGAATCCCATGCAGTTTCTGGTCCTACAAGCAAGAGTTGTTTTCTGGTAAGAAGAGTCACTATTGTGCTCCCATTGTCATACACAGGGCAAATAGCACTCGTGTATGTCCCCAGCATGTAAAGTGTATTGGACTGAAGAGAATATGCTGTTCTTTTCAGGTTCCTAAGCAGAATTGAACTAGATATGGCCGTGTGTGTAGGAAGCACAGTTCTTTTGTTCTGAGCAAGCTCTTTGTTCGGACGCCATAGGAAACACAGTAGAGTAGAAGAGTGCTCTTTTCTCAAAAGCAGAGTGTGTTTCTTGTAAGGCGAGCTAGCGTTTGTTTCCCAGTCCTAAATGGAGTTCAATCACATGCAGTTTCTGGTCCTACGAGCAAGAGTAGTTTTCTGGTAAGAAGAGTCACTATTGCGCTCCCATTTTCATACACAGGGCAAAAAGCAATGGCGACTGTTCCCAGCAAGTACAGTGTATTGGACTGAAGAGGAGCTACTGTTCTTGTCAGTTTCCTAAGCAGAATTGAAGTAGTTATGGCCGTGTGTGTAGGAAGCACAGTTCTTTTGTTCTGAGCAAGCTCATTGTTCTGGCCATATAGCAAACACAGTGGAGTAGAAGATTGCTCTTTTCTCAAAAGCAGAGTGTGTTTCTTGTAAGGAGAGCTAGCGTATTTTTCCCAGTCCTAAATGGAGGTGAGTCACATGCAGTTTTTGGTCCTACGACCATGAGTTGTTTTCTGGTAAGAAGAGTCACTATTGCGCTCCAATTGCCATACACAGTGCAAATAGCACTGGCGTATGCTTCCAAAAGTACAGTGTATTGGACTGAAGAGGAGCTACTGTTCCTGACAGTTTCCTAAGCAGAGTTGAACTACATATGGCCTGTGTGTGTAGGTAGCACAGTTCTTTTGTTCTGAGCAAGCTCACTGTTCGGACCCCATAGGAGACACAGTAGAGTAGAAGAGTGCTCTTTACTCAAAAGCAGAGTGTGTTTCTTGTAAAGCAAGCTAGCGTTTGTTTTCCAGTCCTAAATGGAGTTGAGTCACTTCCAGTTTCTGGTCCTACGAGCAAGAGTTGTTTTCTGGTAAGAAGAGTCACTATTGTGCTCCCATTGTCACACACAGTGCAAATAGCACTGGCATCTGTTCCCATCAAGTACAGTGTATTGGACTGAAGAGGAGCTACTGTTCTTGTCAGTTTCCTAAGCAGAGTTGAACTAGATATGGTCCGTGTGTATAGGAAGCACAGTTTTTGTTCTGAGCATTTTCACTCTTTGGACCACATAGGAAACACAGTAGAGTAGAAGAGTGCTCTTTTCTCAAAAGCAGTGTGTGTTTATTTAAGGCAAGCTAGCGTTTGTTTCCCAGTCCTAAATGAAGTTGAATCCCATGCAGTTTCTGGTCCTACAAGCAAGAGTTGTTTTCTGGTAAGAAGAGTCACTATTGTGCTCCCATTGTCATACACAGGGCAAATAGCACTCGTGTATGTCCCCAGCATGTAAAGTGTATTGGACTGAAGAGAATATGCTGTTCTTTTCAGGTTCCTAAGCAGAATTGAACTAGATATGGCCGTGTGTGTAGGAAGCACAGTTCTTTTGTTCTGAGCAAGCTCTTTGTTCGGACGCCATAGGAAACACAGTAGAGTAGAAGAGTGCTCTTTTCTCAAAAGCAGAGTGTGTTTCTTGTAAGGCGAGCTAGCGTTTGTTTCCCAGTCCTAAATGGAGTTCAATCACATGCAGTTTCTGGTCCTACGAGCAAGAGTAGTTTTCTGGTAAGAAGAGTCACTATTGCGCTCCCATTTTCATACACAGGGCAAAAAGCAATGGCGACTGTTCCCAGCAAGTACAGTGTATTGGACTGAAGAGGAGCTACTGTTCTTGTCAGTTTCCTAAGCAGAATTGAAGTAGTTATGGCCGTGTGTGTAGGAAGCACAGTTCTTTTGTTCTGAGCAAGCTCATTGTTCTGGCCATATAGCAAACACAGTGGAGTAGAAGATTGCTCTTTTCTCAAAAGCAGAGTGTGTTTCTTGTAAGGAGAGCTAGCGTATTTTTCCCAGTCCTAAATGGAGGTGAGTCACATGCAGTTTTTGGTCCTACGACCATGAGTTGTTTTCTGGTAAGAAGAGTCACTATTGCGCTCCAATTGCCATACACAGTGCAAATAGCACTGGCGTATGCTTCCAAAAGTACAGTGTATTGGACTGAAGAGGAGCTACTGTTCCTGACAGTTTCCTAAGCAGAGTTGAACTACATATGGCCTGTGTGTGTAGGTAGCACAGTTCTTTTGTTCTGAGCAAGCTCACTGTTCGGACCCCATAGGAGACACAGTAGAGTAGAAGAGTGCTCTTTACTCAAAAGCAGAGTGTGTTTCTTGTAAAGCAAGCTAGGGTTTGTTTTCCAGTCCTAAATGGAGTTGAGTCACTTCCAGTTTCTGGTCCTACGAGCAAGAGTTGTTTTCTGGTAAGAAGAGTCACTATTGTGCTCCCATTGTCACACACAGTGCAAATAGCACTGGCATCTGTTCCCATCAAGTACAGTGTATTGGACTGAAGAGGAGCTACTGTTCTTGTCAGTTTCCTAAGCAGAGTTGAACTAGATATGGTCCGTGTGTATAGGAAGCACAGTTTTTGTTCTGAGCATTTTCACTCTTTGGACCACATAGGAAACACAGTAGAGTAGAAGAGTGCTCTTTTCTCAAAAGCAGTGTGTGTTTATTTAAGGCGAGCTAGCGTTTGTTTCCCAGTCCTAAATGAAGTTGAATCCCATGCAGTTTCTGGTCCTACAAGCAAGAGTTGTTTCCTGTAAGAAGAGTCACTATTGCGCTCCCATTGTCATACGCAGGGCAAATAGTACTGGCGTCTGTTCCCAGCAAGTACAGTGTATTGGACTGAAGAGGATCTACTGTTCGTGTCAGGGTCCTAAGCAGAATTGATCTAGATATGGCCGTGTGTGTAGGAAGCACTGTTCTTTTGTTCTGCGCAAGCTCACTGTTCGGAGCCCATAGGAAACACAGTTGAATAGAAGAGTGCTCTTTTCTCAAAAGCAGAGTGTGTTTCTTGTTAGGCGAGCTAGTGTTTGTTTCCCAGACAGAAATGGAGTTGAATCCCATGCAGTTTCTGGTCCTACGAGCAAGAGTTTTTTTCTGGTAAGAAGAGTCACTATTATGCTCCCATTGTCATACACAGGGCAAATAGCACTCGCGTCTGTTCCCAGCATGTACAGTGTATTGGACTGAAGAGGTCTACTGTTCTTGTCAGATTCCTAAGCAGAGTTGAACTAGATATGGCCGTGTGTGTAGGAAGCACAATTCTTTTATTCTGAGCAAGCTCACTGTTCTGGCCCTATAGGAAACACAGTAGATTAGAAGAGTGCTCTTTTCTCTAAAGCAGAGTGTGTTTCTTGTAAAATGAGCTAGCGTTTGTTTCCCAGTCCTATATGGAGTTGAATCATATGCAGTTTCTGGTCCTACGAACAAGAGTTGTTTTCTGGTAAGGAAAGTCACTATTGAGCTCCCATTGCCATACACAGTAAATAGCACTCGCGTCTGTTCCCAGCAAGTACAGTGTATTGGACTGAAGAGGAGCTACTGTTCTTGTCAGTTTCCTAAGCAGAATTGATCTAGATATGGCCGTGTGTGTAGGAAGCACAGTTCTTTTGTTCTGAGCAAGCTCACTGTTCTGGCCTTATAGGAAACACAGTAGAGTAGAAGAGTGCTCTTTTCTCAAAAGCAGGGTCTCTTTCTTGTAAGCGAGCTAGCGATTATTTCCCAGTTCTAAATGGAGTTGAATCACATGCAGTTTTCGGTCCTACGAGCAAGAGTTGTTTTCTGGTAAGAAGAGTCACTACTGCGCTCCCATTGTCATACACAGTGCAAATAACACTCGCGTCTGTTCCCAGCAAGTACAGTGTATTGGACTGAAGAGGAACTACTGTTCTTGTCAGTTTCCTAAGCAGAATTGAACTAGATATGGCCGTATGTGTAGGAAGCACAGTTCTTTTGTTCTGAGAAAGCTCACTGTTTGGACCCCATAGGAAACACAGTAGAGTAGAAGAGTGCTCTTTTCTCAAAAGCAGAGTGTGTTTCTTGTAAGGCGAGCTAGCGTTTATTTCCCAGTTCTAAATGGAGTTGAATCACATGCAGTTTTTGGTCCTACGAGCAAGAGGTGTTTTCTGGTAAGAAGAGTCACTATTGCGCTCCCATTGTCATACACAGGGCAAATAGCACTCGCGTATGTTCCCAGCATGTAAAGTGTATTGGACTGAAGAGAATCTACTGTTCTTGTCAGGTTCCTAAGCAGAATTGAACTAGATATGGCCGTGTGTTGGAAGCACAGTTCTTTTGTTCTGAGCAAGCTCACTGTTCGGACCCCATAGGAAACACAGTAGAGTAGAAGAGTGCTCTTTTCTCAAAAGCGGAGTGTGTTTCTTGTAAGGCGAGCTAGCATTTGTTTCCCAGTCCTAAATGGAGTTGAATCACATGCAGTTTCTTATCCTACGAGCAAGAGTTTTGTTCTGGTAAGAAGAGTCACTATTGTGCTCCCATTGTCATACACAGGGCAAATAGCACTGGATGTCGGTTCCCAGCATGTACAGTGTATTGGACTGAAGAGGATCTACTGTTCTTGTCAGTTTCCTAAGCAGAATTGATCTAGATATGGCCGTGTGTGTAGGAAGCACAGTTCTTTTTTTTTGAGCAAGCTTACTGTTCTGGCCTTATAGGAAACACAGTAGAGTAGAAGAGTGTTCTTTTCTCAAAAGCAGAGTCTGTTTCTTGTAAGGCGAGCTAGCGTTTATTTCCCAGTTCTAAATGGAGTTGAATCACATGCAGTTTTCGGTCCTATGAGCAAGAGTTGTTTTCTGGTAAGGAAAGTCACTATTGAGTTCCCATTACCATACACAGTGCAAATAGCACTCGCGTCTGTTCCCAGCAAGTACAGTGGATTGGACTGAAGAGGAGCTACTGTTCTTGTCAGTTTCCTAAGCAGAGTTGAATTAGATATGGCCCGTGTTTGTAGGAAGCACAGTTCTTTTGTTCTGAGCAAGCAGTCTGTTCGGACCCCATAGGGAACACAGTAGAGTAGAAGAGTGCTCTTTTCTCAAAAGCAGAGTGTGTTCCTTGTAAGGCGAGCTAGTGTTTGTTTCTCAGTCTTAAATGGAGTTGAGTCACATGAAGTTTCTGGTCCTATGAGCTAGAGTTGTTTTCTAATAAGAAGAGTCACTATTGTGCTCCCATTGTCATACACAGGGCAAATAGCAATGGCGACTGTTCCCAGCATGTACAGTGTATTGGACTGAAGAGGATCTACTGTTCTTGTCAGTTTCCTAAACAGAATTGAACTAGATATGGCCATGGGTATAGGAAGCACAGTTCTTTTGTTGTGAGCAAGCTCACTGTTCTGGCCATATAGTAAACACAGTAGAGTAGAAGAGTGCTCTTTTCTCAAAAGCAGAGTCTCTATCTTGTAAGGCGAGCTAGCGTTTATTTCCCAGTTCTAAATGGAGTTGAATCACATGCAGTTTTCGGTCCTACAAGCAAGAGTTGTTTTCTGGTAAGGAAAGTCACTATTGAGCTGCCATTGCCATACACAGTGCATTTAGCACTCATGTCTGTTCCCAGCAAGTACTGTGTATTGGACTGAAGAGGAGCTACTGTTCTTGTCAGTTTCCTAAGCAGAGTTGAACTAGATATGACCCGTCTGTGTAGGAAGCACAGTTCTTTTGTTCTGAGCAATCTCACTGTTCAGACCACATAGGAAACACAATAGAGTAGAAGAGTGCTCTTTTCTCAAAAGCAGAGTGTGTTTCTTGTAAGGCTAGCTAGTGTTTGTTTCCCAGACAAAATGGAGTTGAATCCCATGCAGTTTCTGGTCTTACGAGCAAGAGTTGTTTTCTGGTAAGAAGAGTCACTATTGCGGTCCCATTGCCATACATAGGGCAAATAGCACTGGCATCTGTTCCCAGCATATACAGTGTATTGGACTGAAGAGGAGCTACTGTTCTTGTCAGTTTCCTAAGCAGAGTTGAACTAGATATGGCCCGTGTGTGTAGGAAGCACAGTTCTTTTGTTCTGAGCAAGCACACTCTTCGGACCACATAGGAATCACAGTTGAGTAGAAGAGTGCTCTTTTCTCAAAAGCAGAGTGTGTTTCTTGTTAGGCGAGCTAGTGTTTGTTTCCCAGACAGAATGGAGTTGAATCCCATGCAGTTTCTGGTCCTACGAGCAAGAATTGTTTTCTGGTAAGAAGAGTCACTATTGCGCTCCCATTGCCATACACAGTGCAAATAGCACTCGCGTCTGTTCCCAGCAATCAGTGTATTGGACTGAAGAGGAGCTACTGTTCTTGTCAGTTTCCTAAACAGAATTGATCTAGATATCGCCGTGTGTGTAGGAAGCACAGTTCTTTTGTTCTGTGCAAGCTCACTGTTCTGGCCCTATAGGAAAAACAGTAGACTAGAAGAGCGCTCTTTTCTCAAAAGCAGAGTGTGTTTCTTGTAAGGAGAGCTAGCCTTTGTTTCCCAGTATTAAATGGAGGTGAATCACATGCAGTTTCTGGTCCTACGAGCAAGAGTTGTTTTCTGGTACGAAGAGTAACTATTGTGCTCCAATTGCCATACACAGTGCAAATAGCACTCACGTCTGTTCCCAGCAAGTACAGTGTATTGGACTGAAGAGGAGCTACTGTTCTTGAAAGTTTCCTAAGCAGAGTTGAACTACATATGGCCTGTGTGTGTAGGTAGCACAGTTCTTTTGTTCTGAGCAAGTTCACTGTTCGGACTTCATCGGAGACACAGTAGAGTAGAAGAGTGCTCTTTTCTCAAAAGCAGAGTGTGTTTCTTGTAAAGCAAGCTAGCGTTTGTTTTCCAGTCCTAAATGGAGTTGAGTCACTTCCAGTTTCTGATCCTACGAGCAAGAGTTGTTTTCTGGTAAGAAGAGTCACTATTGCGCTCCCATTGTCACACACAGTGGAAATAGCACTGGCATCTGTTCCCATCAAGTACAGTGTATTGGACTGAAGAGTAGCTACTGTTCTTGTCAGTTTCCTAAGCAGAGTTGAACTAGATATGGTCCGTGTGTATAGGAAGCACAGTTTTTGTTCTGAGCAAGTTCACTCTTTGGTCCACGTAGGAAACACAGTAGAGTAGAAGAGTGCTCTTTTCTCAAAAGCAGAGTGTGTTTCTTGTAAGGCAAGCTAGCGTTTGTTTCCCAGTCCTAAATGGAGTTGAATCCCATGCAGTTTCTGGTCCTACAAGCAAGAGTTGTTTCCTGTAAGAAGAGTCACTATTGCGCTCCCATTGTCATACACAGGGCAAATAGTACTGGCGTCTGTTCCCAGCAAGTACAGTGTATTGGACTGAAGAGGATCTACTCTTCGTGTCAGGGTCCTAAGCAGAATTGATCTAGATATGGCCGTGTGTGTAGGAAGCACTGTTCTTTTGTTCTGAGCAAGCTCACTGTTCGGAGCCCATAGGAAACACAGTTGAATAGAAGAGTGCTCTTTTCTCAAAAGCAGAGTGTGTTTCTTGTTAGGCGAGCTAGTGTTTGTTTCCCAGACAGATATGGAGTTGAATCCCATGCAGTTTCTGGTCCTATGAGCAAGAGTTTTTTTCTGGTAAGAAGAGTCACTATTGCGCTCCCATTGTCATACACAGGGCAAATAGCACTGGCGTCTGTTCCCAGCATGTACAGTGTATTGGACAGAAGAGGAGCTACTGTTCTTGTCAGTTTCCTAAGCAGAATTGAACTGGATATGGCCCGTGTGTGTAGGAAGCACAGTTCTTTTGTTCTGAGCAAGCTTACTGTTCGGACCCCACAGGAAACACAGTAGAGAAGAAGTGTGCTCGTTTCTCAAAAGCAGAGTGTGTTTCTTGTAAGGCGATCTAGCGTTTGTTTCCCAGTCCTAAGTGGAGTTGAGTCACATGCAGTTTCTGTTCCTACGAGCAACGGTTGTTTTCTAGTAAGGAAAGTCACTATTGCGCTCCCATTGCCATATACAGTGCAAATAACACTCGCGTCTGTTCCCAGCAAGTACAGTGTATTGGACTGAATAGGAGCTACTGTTCTTGTATATTTCCTAAGCAGAGTTGAACTAGATATGGCCCGTGTGTGTAGGAAGCACAGTTCTTTTGTTCTGAGCAAGCTCACTGTTTAGACCCCATAGGAAACACAGTAGAGTAGAAGAGTGCTCTTTTTTCAAAAGCAGAGTGTGTTTCTTGTAAGGCGATCTAGCGTTTGTTTCACAATCCTAAATGGAGTTGAATCCCATGCAGTTTCTGGTCCTACGAGCAAGAGTTGTTTTCTGGTAAGAAGAGTCAATATTGCGCTGCCATTGCCATACACAGGACAAATAGCACTGGAGTCTTTTCCCAGCAAGTACAGTATATTGGACTGAACAGGATCTACTGTTCTTGTCAGGTTCCTAAGCAGAATTGAACTAGATATGGCCGTGTGTGTAGGAAGCACAGTTCTTTTGTTCTGAGAAAGTTCACTGTTTGGACCTCTTAGGAAACACAGTAGAGTAGAAGAGTGCTTTTTTCTCTAAATCGGAGTGTGTTTCTTGTAAGGCGAGCTAGTGTTTGTTTCCCAGTCCTAAATGGAGTTGAATCACATGCAGTTTCTGGTCCTAAGAGCAAGAATTGTTTTCTGGTAAGAAGGGTCACTATTATGCTCCCCTTGTCATACACAGGGCAAATAGCACTCGCGTCTGTTCCCAGCATGTACAGTGTATTGGACAGAAGAGGTCTACTGTTCTTGTCAGGTTCCTAAGCAGAGTTGAACTAGATATGGCCATGGGTATAGGAAGCACAGTTCTTTTGTTGTGAGCAAGCTCACTGTTCTGGCCATATAGTAAACACAGTAGAGTAGAAGAGTGCTCTTTTCTCAAAAGCAGAGTCTCTATCTTGTAAGGCGAGCTAGCGTTTATTTCCCAGTTCTAAATGGAATTGAATCACATGCAGTTTCTGGTCCTACAAGCAAGAGTTGTTTTCTGGTAAGGAAAGTCACTATTGAGCTGCCATTGCCATACACAGTGCATTTAGCACTCGCGTCTGTTCGCAGCAAGTACAGTGTATTGGACTGAAGAGGAGCTACTGTTCTTGTCAGTTTCCTAAGCAGAGTTGAACTAGATATGGCCCATCTATGTAGGAAGCACAGTTCTTTTGTTCTGAGCAATCTCACTGTTCAGACCCCATAGGAAACACAATAGAGTAGAAGAGTGCTCTTTTCTGAAAAGCAGAGTGTGTTTCTTGTAAGGCGAGCTAGTGTTTGTTTCCCAGTCAGAAATGGAGTTGAATCACATGCAGTTTCTGGTCCTACGAGCAAGAGTTGTTTTCTGGTAAGAAGAGTCACTATTGCGCTCCCATTGCCATACACAGGGCAAATAGCACTGGCATCTGTTCCCAGCATGTACAGTGTATTGGACTGAAGAGGAGCTACTGTTCTTGTCAGTTTCCTAAGCAGAGTTGAACTAGATATGGCCCGTGTGTGTAGGAAGCACAGTTCCTTTGTTCTGAGTAAGCACACTCTTCGGACACCATAGGAATCACAGTTGAGTAGAAGAGTGCTCTTTTCTCAAAAGCAGAGTGTGTTTCTTGTTAGGCGAGCTAGTGTTTGTTTCCCAGACAGAATGGAGTTGAATCCCATGCAGTTTCTGGTCTTACGAGCAAGAGTTGTTTTCTGGTAAGAAGAGTCACTATTGCGCTCCCATTGCCATACACAGTGCAAATAGCACTCGCGTCTGTTCCCAGCAAGTTCAGTGTATTGGACTGAAGAGGAGCTACTGTCCTTGTCAGTTTCCTAAACAGAATTGATCTAGATATCGCCGTGTGTGTAGGAAGCACAGTTCTTCTGTTCTGAGCAAGCTCACTGTTCTGGCCCTATAGGAAAAACAGTAGACTAGAAGAGCGCTCTTTTCTCAAAAGCAGAGTGTGTTCTTGTAAGGAGAGCTAGCATTTGTTTCCCAGTACTAAATGTAGGGGAATCACATGCAGTTTCTGGTCCTACGAGCAAGAGTTGTTTTCTGGTAAGAAGAGTCACTATTGCGCTCCCATGGCCATACACAGTGCAAATAGCACTCGCGTCTGTTCCCAGCAAGTTCAGTGTATTGGACTGAAGAGGAGCTACTGTCCTTGTCAGTTTCCTAAACAGAATTGATCTAGATATCGCCGTGTGTGTAGGAAGCACAGTTCTTCTGTTCTGAGCAAGCTCACTGTTCTGGCCCTATAGGAAAAACAGTAGACTAGAAGAGCGCTCTTTTCTCAAAAGCAGAGTGTGTTCTTGTAAGGAGAGCTAGCGTTTGTTTCCCAGTACTAAATGTAGGTGAATCACATGCAGTTTCTGGTCCTACGAGCAAGAGTTGTTTTCTGGTACGAAGAGTCACTATTGTGCTCCAATAGCCATACACAGTGCAAATAGCACTCGCGTCTGTTCCCAGCAAGTACAGTGTATTGGACTGAAGAGGAGCTACTGTTCTTGTCAGTTTCCTAAGCAGAGTTGAGCTAGATATGGCCCAAGTGTGTAGGGAGCACAGTTCTTTTTTTCTGAGCAAGCTCACTGTTCGGACCCCATAGGAAATACAGTAGAGTAGAAGAGTGCCCTTTTCTCAAAAGCAGAGTGTTTTTCTTGTAAGGCGAGCTAGTGTTTGATTCCCAGTCCTAAATGTATTTGAATCCCATGTAGTTTCTCGTCCTACGTGCAAGAGTTGTTTTCTGGTACGGAAAGTCACTATTGCGCTCCCATTGTCATACACAGTGCAAAACGCAATGGCGACTGTTCCCAGCATGTACATTGTATTGGACTGAAAAGGATCTACTGTTCTTGTCAGTTTCCTAAACAGAATTGAACCAGATATGGCCATGGGTATAGGAAGCACAGTTCTTTTTTCTGAGAAAGCTCTCTGTTCTGGCCTTATAGGAAACACAGTAGAGAAGAAGAGTGCTCTTTTCTCAAAAGCAGAGTGTGTTTCTTGTAAGGCGAGCTAGCATTTGTTTCCCAGTCCTAAATGGAGTTGAATCACATGCAGTTTTTGGTCCTACGAGCAAGAGTTGTTTTCTGGTAAGGAAAGTCACTATTGAACTCCCATTGCCATACACAGTGCAAATAGCACTCACGTATGTTCCCAGCAAGTACAGTGTATTGGACTGAAGAGGAGCTACTGTTCTTGTCAGTTTCCTAAGCAGAATTGAACTAGATATGGCCGTGTGTGTAGGAAGCACAGTTCTTTTGTTCTGAGCAAGCTCACTGTTCTGGCCATATAGGAAACACAGTAGAGTAGAAGAGTGCTCTTTTCTCAAAAGCAGAGTGTGTTTCTTGTAAGGCGAGCTAGTGTTTGTTTCCCAGACAAAATGGAGTTGAATCCCATGCAGTTTCTGGTCTTACGAGCAAGAGTTGTTTTCTGGTAAGAAGAGTCACTATTGCGCTCCCATTGCCATACACAGGGCAAATAGCACTGGCATCTGTTCCCAGCATATACAGTGTATTGGACTGAAGAGGAGCTACTGTTCTTGTCAGTTTCCTAAGCAGAGTTGAACTAGATATGGCCCGTGTGTGTAGGAAGCACAGTTCTTTTGTTCTGAGCAAGCACACTCTTCGGACCACATAGGAATCACAGTTGAGTAGAAGAGTGCTCTTTTCTCAAAAGCAGAGTGTGTTTCTTGTTAGGCGAGCTAGTGTTTGTTTCCCAGACAGAATGGAGTTGAATCCCATGCAGTTTCTGGTCTTACGAGCAAGAGTTGTTTTCTGGTAAGAAGAGTCACTATTGCGCTCCCATTGCCATACACAGTGCAAATAGCACTCGCGTCTGTTCCCAGCAAGTTCAGTGTATTGGACTGAAGAGGAGCTACTGTTCTTGTCAGTTTCCTAAACAGAATTGATCTAGATATCGCCGTGTGTGTAGGAAGCACAGTTCTTTTGTTCTGTGCAAGCTCACTGTTCTGGCCCTATAGGAAAAACAGTAGACTAGAAGAGCGCTCTTTTCTCAAAAGCAGAGTGTGTTTCTTGTAAGGAGAGCTAGCGTTTGTTTCCCAGTACTAAATGGAGGTGAATCACATGCAGTTTCTGGTCCTACGAGCAAGAGTTGTTTTCTGGTACGAAGAGTAACTATTGTGCTCCAATTGCCATACACAGTGCAAATAGCACTCACGTCTGTTCCCAGCAAGTACAGTGTATTGGACTGAAGAGGAGCCTCTGTTCTTGAAAGTTTCCTAAGCAGAGTTGAACTACATATGGCCTGTGTGTGTAGGTAGCACAGTTCTTTTGTTCTGAGCAAGTTCACTGTTCGGACTTCATAGGAGACACAGTAGAGTAGAAGAGTGCTCTTTTCTCAAAAGCAGAGTGTGTTTCTTGTAAAGCAAGCTAGCGTTTGTTTTCCAGTCCTAAATGGAGTTGAGTCACTTCCAGTTTCTGGTCCTACGAGCAAGAGTTGTTTTCTGGTAAGAAGAGTCACTATTGCGCTCCCATTGTCACACACAGTGTCAATAGCACTGGCATCTGTTCCCATCAAGTACAGTGTATTGGACTGAAGAGGAGCTACTGTTCTTGTCAGTTTCCTAAGCAGAGTTGAACTAGATATGGTCCGTGTGTATAGGAAGCACAGTTTTTGTTCTGAGCAAGTTCACTCTTTGGACCACGTAGGAAACACAGTAGAGTAGAAGAGTGCTCTTTTCTCAAAAGCAGAGTGTGTTTCTTGTAAGGCAAGCTAGCGTTTGTTTCCCAGTCCTAAATGGAGTTGAATCCCATGCAGTTTCTGGTCCTACAAGCAAGAGTTGTTTCCTGTAAGAAGAGTCACTATTGCGCTCCCATTGTCATACACAGGGCAAATAGTACTGGCGTCTGTTCCCAGCAAGTACAGTGTATTGGACTGAAGAGGATCTACTCTTCGTGTCAGGGTCCTAAGCAGAATTGATCTAGATATGGCCGTGTGTGTAGGAAGCACTGTTCTTTTGTTCTGAGCAAGCTCACTGTTCGGAGCCCATAGGAAACACAGTTGAGTAGAAGAGTGCTCTTTTCTCAAAAGCAGAGTGTGTTTCTTGTTAGGCGAGCTAGTGTTTGTTTCCCAGACAGATATGGAGTTGAATCCCATGCAGTTTCTGGTCCTATGAGCAAGAGTTTTTTTCTGGTAAGAAGAGTCACTATTGCGCTCCCATTGTCATACACAGGGCAAATAGCACTGGCGTCTGTTCCCAGCATGTACAGTGTATTGGACAGAAGAGGAGCTACTGTTCTTGTCAGTTTCCTAAGCAGAATTGAACTAGATATGGCCCGTGTGTGTAGGAAGCACAGTTCTTTTGTTCTGAGCAAGCTTACTGTTCGGACCCCACAGGAAACACAGTAGAGAAGAAGTGTGCTCGTTTCTCAAAAGCAGAGTGTGTTTCTTGTAAGGTGATCTAGCGTTTGTTTCCCAGTCCTAAGTGGAGTTGAGTCACATGCAGTTTCTGTTCCTACGAGCAACGGTTGTGTTCTAGTAAGGAAAGTCACTATTGTGCTCCCTTTGCGATAAACAGTGCAAATAGCACTCACATCTGTTCCCAGCAAGTACAGTGTATTGGACTGAAGAGGAGCTACTGTTCTTGTCAGTTTCCTAAGCAGAGTTGACCTAGATATGGCTCGTGTGTGTAGGAAGCACAGTTCTTTTGTTCTGAGCAAGCTCACTGTTTAGACCCCATAGGAAACACAGTAGAGTAGAAGAGTGCTCTTTTTTCAAAAGCAGAGTGTGTTTCTTGTAAGGAGAGCTAGCGTTTGTTTCACAATCCTAAATGGAGTTGAATCCCATGCAGGTTCTGGTCCTACGAGCAAGAGTTGTTTTCTGGTAAGAAGAGTCAATATTGCGCTGCCATTGCCATACACAGGCCAAATAGCACTGGAGTCTTTTCCCAGCAAGTACAGTGTATTGGACTGAACAGGATCTACTGTTCTTGTCAGGTTCCTAAGCAGAATTGAACTAGATATGGCCGTGTGTGTAGGAAGCACAGTTCTTTTGTTCTGAGAAAGTTCACTGTTTGGACCTCTTAGGAAACACAGTAGAGTAGAAGAGTGCTTTTTTCTCTAAATCGGAGTGTGTTTCTTGTAAGGCGAGCTAGTGTTTGTTTCCCAGTCCTAAATGGAGTTGAATCACATGCAGTTTCTGGTCCTAAGAGCAAGAATTGTTTTCTGGTAAGAAGAGTCACTATTATGCTCCCCTTGTCATACACAGGGCAAATAGCACTCGCGTCTGTTCCCAGCATGTACAGTGTATTGGACAGAAGAGGTCTACTGTTCTTGTCAGGTTCCTAAGCAGAGTTGAACTAGATATGGCCATGGGTATAGGAAGCACAGTTCTTTTGTTGTGAGCAAGCTCACTGTTCTGGCCATATAGTAAACACAGTAGAGTAGAAGAGTGCTCTTTTCTCAAAAGCAGAGTCTCTATCTTGTAAGGCGAGCTAGCGTTTATTTCCCAGGTCTAAATGGAATTGAATCACATGCAGTTTTCGGTCCTACAAGCAAGAGTTGTTTTCTGGTAAGGAAAGTCACTATTGAGCTGCCATTGCCATACACAGTGCATTTAGCACTCGCGTCTGTTCGCAGCAAGTACAGTGTATTGGACTGAAGAGGAGCTACTGTTCTTGTCAGTTTCCTAAGCAGAGTTGAACTAGATATGGCCCATCTATGTAGGAAGCACAGTTCTTTTGTTCTGAGCAATCTCACTGTTCAGACCCCATAGGAAACACAATAGAGTAGAAGAGTGCTCTTTTCTGAAAAGCAGAGTGTGTTTCTTGTAAGGCGAGCTAGAGTTGGTTTCCCAGTCAGAAATGGAGTTGAATCACATGCAGTTTCTGGTCCTACGAGCAAGAGTTGTTTTCTGGTAAGAAGAGTCACTATTGCGCTCCCATTGCCATACACAGGGCAAATAGCACTGGCATCTGTTCCCAGCATGTACAGTGTATTGGACTGAAGAGGAGCTACTGTTCTTGTCAGTTTCCTAAGCAGAGTTGAACTAGATATGGCCCGTGTGTGTAGGAAGCACAGTTCTTTTGTTCTGAGTAAGCACAGTCTTCGGACACCATAGGAATCACAGTTGAGTAGAAGAGTGCTCTTTTCTCAAAAGCAGAGTGTGTTTCTTGTTAGGCGAGCTAGTGTTTGTTTCCCAGACAGAATGGAGTTGAATCCCATGCAGTTTCTGGTCTTACGAGCAAGAGTTGTTTTCTGGTAAGAAGAGTCACTATTGCGCTCCCATTGCCATACACAGTGAAATAGGACTTGCGTCTGTTCTCAGCAAGTTCAGTGTATTGGACTGAAGAGGAGCTACTGTCCTTGTCAGTTTCCTAAACAGAATTGATCTAGATATCGCCGGGTGTGTAGGAAGCACAGTTCTTCTGTTCTGAGCAAGCTCACTGTTCTGGCCCTATAGGAAAAACAGTAGACTAGAAGAGCGCTCTTTTCTCAAAAGCAGAGTGTGTTCTTGTAAGGAGAGCTAGCGTTTGTTTCCCAGTGCTAAATGTAGGGGAATCACATGCAGTTTCTGGTCCTACGAGCAAGAGTTGTTTTCTGGTACGAAGAGTCACTATTGTGCTCCAATAGCCATACACAGTGCAAATAGCACTCGCGTCTGTTCCCAGCAAGTACAGTGTATTGGACTGAAGAGGAGCTTCTGTTCTTGTCAGTTTCCTAAGCAGAGTTGAGCTAGATATGGCCCAAGTGTGTAGGGAGCACAGTTCTTTTTTTCTGAGCAAGCTCACTGTTCGGACCCCATAGGAAATACAGTAGAGTAGAAGAGTGCCCTTTTCTCAAAAGCAGAGTGTTTTTCTTGTAAGGCGAGCTAGTGTTTGATTCCCAGTCCTAAATGTATTTGAATCCCATGTAGTTTCTCGTCCTACGTGCAAGAGTTGTTTTCTGGTACGGAAAGTCACTATTGCGCTCCCATTGTCATACACAGTGCAAAACGCAATGGCGACTGTTCCCAGCATGTACATTGTATTGGACTGAAAAGGATCTACTGTTCTTGTCAGTTTCCTAAACAGAATTGAACCAGATATGGCCATGGGTATAGGAAGCACAGTTCTTTTTTCTGAGAAAGCTCTCTGTTCTGGCCTTATAGGAAACACAGTAGAGAAGAAGAGTGCTCTTTTCTCAAAAGCAGAGTGTGTTTCTTGTAAGGCGAGCTAGCATTTGTTTCCCAGTCCTAAATGGAGTTGAATCACATGCAGTTTTTGGTCCTACGAGCAAGAGTTGTTTTCTGGTAAGGAAAGTCACTATTGAACTCCCATTGCCATACACAGTGCAAATAGCTCTCACGTATGTTCCCAGCAAGTACAGTGTATTGGACTGAAGAGGAGCTACTGTTCTTGTCAGTTTCCTAAGCAGAATTGAACTAGATATGGCCGTGTGTGTAGGAAGCACAGTTCTTTTGTTCTGAGCAAGCTCACTGTTCTGGCCATATAGGAAACACAGTAGAGTAGAAGAGTGCTCTTTTCTCAAAAGCAGAGTGTGTTTCTTGTAAGGCGAGCTAGTGTTTGTTTCCCAGACAAAATGGAGTTGAATCCCATGCAGTTTCTGGTCTACGAGCAAGAGTTGTTTTCTGGTAAGAAGAGTCACTATTGCGCTCCCATTGCCATACACAGGGCAAATAGCACTGGCATCTGTTCCCAGCATATACAGTGTATTGGACTGAAGAGGAGCTACTGTTCTTGTCAGTTTCCTAAGCAGAGTTGAACTAGATATGGCCCGTGTGTGTAGGAAGCACAGTTCTTTTGTTCTGAGCAAGCACACTCTTCGGACCACATAGGAATCACAGTTGAGTAGAAGAGTGCTCTTTTCTCAAAGCAGAGTGTGTTTCTTGTTAGGCGAGCTAGTGTTTGTTTCCCAGACAGAATGGAGTTGAATCCCATGCAGTTTCTGGTCTTACGAGCAAGAGTTGTTTTCTGGTAAGAAGAGTCACTATTGCGCTCCCATTGCCATACACAGTGCAAATAGCACTCGCGTCTGTTCCAGCAAGTTCAGTGTATTGGACTGAAGAGGAGCTACTGTTCTTGCCAGTTTCCTAAACAGAATTGATCTAGATATCGCCGTGTGTGTAGGAAGCACAGTTCTTTTGTTCTGTGCAAGCTCACTGTTCTGGCCCTATAGGAAAAACAGTAGACTAGAAGAGCGCTCTTTTCTCAAAAGCAGAGTGTGTTTCTTGTAAGGAGAGCTAGCGTTTGTTTCCAGTACTAAATGGAGGTGAATCACTTGCAGTTTCTGGTCCTACGAGCAAGAGTTGTTTTCTGGTAAGAAGAGTCACTATTGCGCTCCCATTGTCACACACAGTGGAAATAGCACTGGCATCTGTTCCCATCAAGTACAGTGTATTGGACTGAAGAGGAGCTACTGTTCTTGTCAGTTTCTAAGCAGAGTTGAACTAGATATGGTCCGTGTGTATAGGAAGCACAGTTTTTGTTCTGAGCAAGTTCACTCTTTGGACCACGTAGGAAACACAGTAGAGTAGAAGAGTGCTCTTTTCTCAAAAGCAGAGTGTGTTTCTTGTAAGGCAAGCTAGCGTTTTTTTCCCAGTCCTAAATGGAGTTGAATCCCATGCAGTTTCTGGTCCTACAAGCAAGAGTTGTTTCCTGTAAGAAGAGTCACTATTGCGCTCCCATTGTCATACACAGGGCAAATAGTACTGGCGTCTGTTCCCAGCAAGTACAGTGTATTGGACTGAAGAGGATCTACTCTTCGTGTCAGGGTCCTAAGCAGAATTGATCTAGATATGGCCGTGTGTGTAGGAAGCACTGTTCTTCTGTTCTGAGCAAGCTCACTGTTCTGGCCCTATAGGAAAAACAGTAGACTAGAAGAGCGCTCTTTTCTCAAAAGCAGAGTGTGTTCTTGTAAGGAGAGCTAGCGTTTGTTTCCCAGTACTAAGTGTAGGGGAATCACATGCAGTTTCTGGTCCTACGAGCAAGAGTTGTTTTCTGGTACGAAGAGTCACTATTGTGCTCCAATAGCCATACACAGTGCAAATAGCACTCGCGTCTGTTCCCAGCAAGTACAGTGTATTGGACTGAAGAGGAGCTTCTGTTCTTGTCAGTTTCCTAAGCAGAGTTGAGCTAGATATGGCCCAAGTGTGTAGGGAGCACAGTTCTTTTTTTCTGAGCAAGCTCACTGTTCGGACCCCATAGGAAATACAGTAGAGTAGAGAGTGCCCTTTTCTCAAAAGCAGAGTGTTTTTCTTGTAAGGCGAGCTAGTGTTTGATTCCCAGTCCTAAATGTATTTGAATCCCATGTAGTTTCTCGTCCTACGTGCAAGAGTTGTTTTCTGGTACGGAAAGTCACTATTGCGCTCCCATTGTCATACACAGTGCAAAACGCAATGGCGACTGTTCCCAGCATGTACATTGTATTGGACTGAAAAGGATCTACTGTTCTTGTCAGTTTCCTAAACAGAATTGAACCAGATATGGCCATGGGTATAGGAAGCACAGTTCTTTTTTCTGAGAAAGCTCTCTGTTCTGGCCTTATAGGAAACACAGTAGAGAAGAAGAGTGCTCTTTTCTCAAAAGCAGAGTGTGTTTCTTGTAAGGCGAGCTAGCATTTGTTTCCCAGTCCTAAATGGAGTTGAATCACATGCAGTTTTTGGTCCTACGAGCAAGAGTTGTTTTCTGGTAAGGAAAGTCACTATTGAACTCCCATTGCCATACACAGTGCAAATAGCTCTCACGTATGTTCCCAGCAAGTACAGTGTATTGGACTGAAGAGGAGCTACTGTTCTTGTCAGTTTCCTAAGCAGAATTGAACTAGATATGGCCGTGTGTGTAGGAAGCACAGTTCTTTTGTTCTGAGCAAGCTCACTGTTCTGGCCATATAGGAAACACAGTAGAGTAGAAGAGTGCTCTTTTCTCAAAAGCAGAGTGTGTTTCTTGTAAGGCGAGCTAGTGTTTGTTTCCCAGACAAAATGGAGTTGAATCCCATGCAGTTTCTGGTCTTACGAGCAAGAGTTGTTTTCTGGTAAGAAGAGTCACTATTGCGCTCCCATTGCCATACACAGGGCAAATAGCACTGGCATCTGTTCCCAGCATATACAGTGTATTGGACTGAAGAGGAGCTACTGTTCTTGTCAGTTTCCTAAGCAGAGTTGAACTAGATATGGCCCGTGTGTGTAGGAAGCACAGTTCTTTTGTTCTGAGCAAGCACACTCTTCGGACCACATAGGAATCACAGTTGAGTAGAAGAGTGCTCTTTTCTCAAAAGCAGAGTGTGTTTCTTGTTAGGCGAGCTAGTGTTTGTTTCCCAGACAGAATGGAGTTGAATCCCATGCAGTTTCTGGTCTTACGAGCAAGAGTTGTTTTCTGGTAAGAAGAGTCACTATTGCGCTCCCATTGCCATACACAGTGCAAATAGCACTCGCGTCTGTTCCCAGCAAGTTCAGTGTATTGGACTGAAGAGGAGCTACTGTTCTTGCCAGTTTCCTAAACAGAATTGATCTAGATATCGCCGTGTGTGTAGGAAGCACAGTTCTTTTGTTCTGTGCAAGCTCACTGTTCTGGCCCTATAGGAAAAACAGTAGACTAGAAGAGCGCTCTTTTCTCAAAAGCAGAGTGTGTTTCTTGTAAGGAGAGCTAGCGTTTGTTTCCCAGTACTAAATGGAGGTGAATCACTTGCAGTTTCTGGTCCTACGAGCAAGAGTTGTTTTCTGGTAAGAAGAGTCACTATTGCGCTCCCATTGTCACACACAGTGGAAATAGCACTGGCATCTGTTCCCATCAAGTACAGTGTATTGGACTGAAGAGGAGCTACTGTTCTTGTCAGTTTCCTAAAGCAGAGTTGAACTAGATATGGTCCGTGTGTATAGGAAGCACAGTTTTTGTTCTGAGCAAGTTCACTCTTTGGACCACGTAGGAAACACAGTAGAGTAGAAGAGTGCTCTTTTCTCAAAAGCAGAGTGTGTTTCTTGTAAGGCAAGCTAGCGTTTTTTTCCCAGTCCTAAATGGAGTTGAATCCCATGCAGTTTCTGGTCCTACAAGCAAGAGTTGTTTCCTGTAAGAAGAGTCACTATTGCGCTCCCATTGTCATACACAGGGCAAATAGTACTGGCGTCTGTTCCCAGCAAGTACAGTGTATTGGACTGAAGAGGATCTACTCTTCGTGTCAGGGTCCTAAGCAGAATTGATCTAGATATGGCCGTGTGTGTAGGAAGCACTGTTCTTCTGTTCTGAGCAAGCTCACTGTTCTGGCCCTATAGGAAAAACAGTAGACTAGAAGAGCGCTCTTTCTCAAAAGCAGAGTGTGTTCTTGTAAGGAGAGCTAGCGTTTGTTTCCCAGTACTAAGTGTAGGGGAATCACATGCAGTTTCTGGTCCTACGAGCAAGAGTTGTTTTCTGGTACGAAGAGTCACTATTGTGCTCCAATAGCCATACACAGTGCAAATAGCACTCGCGTCTGTTCCCAGCAAGTACAGTGTATTGGACTGAAGAGGAGCTACTGTTCTTGTCAGTTTCCTAAGCAGAGTTGAGCTAGATATGGCCCAAGTGTGTAGGGAGCACAGTTCTTTTTTTCTGAGCAAGCTCACTGTTCGGACTCCATAGGAAATACAGTAGAGTAGAAGAGTGCCCTTTTCTCAAAAGCAGAGTGTTTTTCTTGTAAGGCGAGCTAGTGTTTGATTCCCAGTCCTAAATGTATTTGAATCCCATGTAGTTTCTCGTCCTACGTGCAAGAGTTGTTTTCTGGTACGGAAAGTCACTATTGCGCTCCCATTGTCATACACAGTGCAAAACGCAATGGCGACTGTTCCCAGCATGTACATTGTATTGGACTGAAAAGGATCTACTGTTCTTGTCAGTTTCCTAAACAGAATTGAACCAGATATGGCCATGGGTATAGGAAGCACAGTTCTTTTTTCTGAGAAAGCTCTCTGTTCTGGCCTTATAGGAAACACAGTAGAGAAGAAGAGTGCTCTTTTCTCAAAAGCAGAGTGTGTTTCTTGTAAGGCGAGCTAGCATTTGTTTCCCAGTCCTAAATGGAGTTGAATCACATGCAGTTTTTGGTCCTACGAGCAAGAGTTGTTTTCTGGTAAGGAAAGTCACTATTGAACTCCCATTGCCCATACACAGTGCAAATAGCACTCACGTATGTTCCCAGCAAGTACAGTGTATTGGACTGAAGAGGAGCTACTGTTCTTGTCAGTTTCCTAAGCAGAATTGAACTAGATATGGCCGTGTGTGTAGGAAGCACAGTTCTTTTGTTCTGAGCAAGCTCACTGTTCTGGCCATATAGGAAACACAGTAGAGTAGAAGAGTGCTCTTTTCTCAAAAGCAGAGTGTGTTTCTTGTAAGGAGAGCTAGCGTTTTTTTCCCAGTCCTAAATGGAGGTGAGTCACATGCAGTTTTTGGTCCTACGACCATGAGTTGTTTTCTGGTAAGAAGAGTCACTATTGCGCTCCAATTGCCATACACAGTGCAAATAGCACTGGCGTCTGTTCCCATCAAGTAAAGTGTATTGGACTGATGAGGAGCTACTGCTCTTGTCAGTTTCCTAAGCAGAATTGAACTAGATATGGTCCGTGTGTATAGGAAGCACAGTTTTTGTTCTGAGCAAGCTCACTGTTTGGACCACATAGGAAACACAGTAGAGTAGAAGAGTGCTCTTTTCTAAAAAGCAGAGTGTGTTTTTTGTAAGGCCAGCTAGCATTTGTGTCCCAGTCCTAAATGGAGTTGAATCACATGCTGTTTCTTGTCCTACGAGCAAGAGATGTTTTCTGGTAAGAAGAGTCACTATTGCGCTCCCATTGTCATACACAGTGCAAATAGCACTCGCGTCTGTTCCCAGCAAGTACAGTGTATTGGACTGAAAAGGATCTACTGTTCGTGTCAGGGTCCTAAGCAGAATTGATCTAGATATGGCCGTGTGTGTAGGAAGCACAGTTATTTTGTTCTGAGCAAGCTCACTGTTCGGACCCCATAGGAAACACAGTAGAGTAGATGAGTGCCCTTTTCTCAAAAGCAGAGTGTGTTTCTTGAATGGCGAGCTAGCATTTGTTTCCCAGTCCTAAGTGGAGTTGAATCACATGCAGTTTCTGGTCCTACGAGTAAGAGTTGTTTTCAGG